>NW_019944341.1:64396-66881 GCF_002910315.2 Salvelinus sp. IW2-2015 | reverse complement strand
CTATTGTTCCTCTCATGCTTCTCCTTCATTTAATGTAGCTTATTTTCACCTATTGTTCCTCTCATGGCTTCTCCTTCATTTAATGTAGCTTTATTTCACCTATTGTTCCTCTCATGCTTCTCCTTCATTTAATGTAGCTTTATTTCACCTATTGTTCCTCTCATGTTTCCTTCTCTGTGAAACCAGAAAAGGATCAACATTTTCAACTGGTACAAGTACTGTCTAAATCAAGCAGCAACTCAGCTGTTACTGTCCACGCTCCAGGGTTTAACCTTTATTTTACACGTTCTCATTTACAGCAACAACCTGCGGAATAGTTACAGGTGAGAGGAGTGGGGATGAATGAGCCAATTGGAAGCTAACAACCATTAGTGGCGAAAATGCAAAACTGACCCACAATCAGCATCTCTGGTGCCAACTTCACCCTGCTCCTCTCCAAACAGTGTTACCCCATTCTACCACAAGGTGGCAGTATACCTCCATCAAATCGGGAAGGYGATACCTAGTCAGTTGCACAACCTTCCGCATTTAACCCAAACCCTCTGAATCAAAGAGGTGCAGGGAGCTTCCTTAATCGTCGTCATCGGTGCCTGAAGAGCAGTTGTTATTGGGGGTTAACTGCCTTGCTCAGGGGCAGAACAGCAGATTTTTACCAGAAATCTTTCYGTTAGTGGCCCAACACTTTTAACWGCTAGGCTACCTGCCTCGGCAGGWAATACATTTCCGTGGCCAACCTTCTGCTGTCACAGACAGCGCACCACAAGGCTCCTYTGAATGTTTAATGGCACACAGGTGAGGCGTTGAGACCATCAATATTCTGAGCAGTCCAGCAATAACATTTTAGTACAGCGAAGAGGAAGGCTTGGAATAACAACATAAACAGCCTAAAGTGGGGCCAGCCCCCGCGTCCGCTCAAACACACACCGYGCGGTTGAATAGGTGTTGAGWCTCTTTGCATAACCACACACACTTGAACAGATGCACACCTGTTTGCATGGTAACGGATATAAATGTGTGCGTTTGTGGCGGACACACCCACTATATGAACCGTATTACTTGCCATATTAGCCACACACACTCTCTCACACACACACACACACACACACACACACACACACACACACACACACACACACATACGAACAGTCTACACACACATTGTCCCTGTCAGTGCCCCAGTATTACCGTGACAGAATAGATTACAACAGGGAATAGACGATACGGTCCAGTGATTGTGCTCTATGTGATAACTCAGCCTCTCTCCTTTCCTTTTGTCCTCCCTCGCTTTTCTCTCCTCTTTTATCCTACCCTTCTTTGGCCGCCATCCCAGGATTCAGCGGGGGTGACATATGTCCCGGCTCAACGCGGACCAGCACTCTGCTCCTGCTCACAAAACTATATCCTCCATTCTACAGTCAGGAGACTAAGTATCACAGGCAACCGTTTTGCAGACTACACCACAAACTGCCTCCACTGCCTCTGGCCACATTGCCATGTCATGGAGTCTGTGACGCATGCTAAAACTTTTACAGGTCATGGGAAACGACAGTGTAAGTCATGACTGAACACAGTTCCTAAGTCAAGCTTCACAGAGGCAGCAAACCACGCCAGGGCACGGAAAGTTCTTCCATTAGTTTAGTGTAATATGTCATGTCAGTGTGAACTGTTTACCCTCCAAATGGAGGAAGAGAACTATGGAACACAGCAGCAGAGAAACAGCAAAGAATACACTGACAGATTGACGGACGGACAGACAGATGGACGGACTGAAGGATTGGCGGATGGTTTTGCAGACTACACCACAAACTGCCTCCACTGCCTCTGGCCACATTGCCATGTCATTGCCAAACCACGCCAGGGCACGGAAAGTTCTTCCATTAGTTTAGTGTAATATGTCATGTCAGTGTGAACTGTTTACCCTCCAAATGGAGGAAGAGAACTATGGAACACAGCAGCAGAGAAACAGCAAAGAATACACTGACAGATTGACGGACGGACAGACAGATGGACGGACTGAAGGATTGGCGGATGGATGGACAGACAGACTGACTGACTGACTGACTGACTGACTGAAGGATGGATGGACAGACAGACTGACTGACTGACTGAAGGATGGATGGACAGACAGACTGACTGACTGACTGACTGACTGAAGGATGGACAGACAGACTGACTGACTGACTGACTGAAGGATGGATGGACAGACAGACAGACAGACTGACTGACTGACTGAAGGATGGACAGACAGACAGACTGACTTAAGGACGGACCGACAGGCAGATAGACAAAAATATGGGAAAAATGTAAATGTCCAGACAGAGAGACTGACCGACAGACAGACAGACGAGAGGAAAATGTAAATTGTCCAGACAGAGAGACTGACCGACAGAGACAGACAGAGAGGAAAAATATAAATTATCCAGACAGAGAGACTGAGGGGAGAAGATCAATTGTCCAGACTGTATACGTGTCTGTACTGGCAGGA
>NW_019944341.1:41618-63913 GCF_002910315.2 Salvelinus sp. IW2-2015 | reverse complement strand
AGCGGCGGCGGGGGCGGGGCGGGCTGGCTGCTGGCTGGCTGACTGAACTGACTGACTCTGACTGACTGACTGACTGACTGGACTTGACTGACTGACTGACTGACTGCTGACTGACGACTGACTGACTGACTGACTGACTGACTGACTGACTGACTTGACTGACGGACTGACTGAATGACTGACTGACTGACTGACTGACTGACTGACTGACTGACTGACTGGACTGACTGACTGACTGACTGACTGACTGACGACTGACTGACTGACTGACTGACTGACTGACTGACTGACTGACGGACTGACTGACTGACTGACTGACTGACTGACTGACTGGACTGACGACTGACTGAGCTGACTGACTGACTGGACTGACTGACTGACCTGACTGGACTGACTGACTGACTGACTGACTGACTGACTGACTGACGTGACTGACTGACTGACTGACTGATGACTGACTGGACTGACTTGACTGACTGGACTGACTGACTGACTGACTGACCTGACTGACTGACTGACTGGACTGGACTGACTGACTGACTGACTGACTGACTGACTGACTGACTGACTGACTGACTGCTGACTGACTGACTGACTGACTGACTGACTGACTGACTGACTGACTGACTGGGACTGACTGACTGACTGACTGACTGACTGACTGACTGACTGACTGACTGACTGGACTGACTGACTGACTGACTGACTGACTGACTGACTGGACTGACTGACTGGACTGACTGACTGACTGACTGACTGACTGACTGACTGACTGTGACTGACTGACGGACTGACTGACTGACTGACTGACTGACTGACTGACTGACTGACGACTGACTGGACTGACTGACTGACTGACTGACTGACTGACTGACTGACTGACTGACTGGACTGATGACTGACTGACTGGACTGTGAACTGACTGACTGACTGACTGACTGACTGACTGACTGACTGAGACTGACTGACTGACTGACTGACTGACTGACTGAGACTGACTGACTGATGACTGACTGAAGGATGGATGGACAGACAGACAGACTGACTTAAGGACGGACCGACAGGCAGATAGACAAAAATATGGGAAAATTAAATTGTCCAGACAGAGAGACTGACCGACAGGACAGGACAGAGAGGAAAAATATAAATTATCCAGACAGAGAGACTGAGGGGAGAAGATCAATTGTCCAGACTGTATATACTGGCATGAGAACCACATGTCTAGAATTGCTAGACAACACATGGTGAAGGGTCATTATAGTTCAGTACCTGTCCACTGTTGTCTACCTAGTTGCTGCATATCATCATCTAACAATACAGTCAATAGTCTATTCATTCTTCACTACGTTCTAATATTGGAACATAATAACTTGGATCCTTGTGTGAATCTTTGACTGAGCAGAACAAGCCCCAAGAATGACAACAGTTACTACTCCAATGGTACTTTTCCATACAGGCTATAGTCTTGAGTTGGTTTCTCTAGTTTCAACACAGCTGCCAGCCAGGCAAAATTCCATTCTGCACACCATCTCAGTTCTCCTTTGGGAAAATGGTAACATTCAAAAATATTTAAATGCATTTAATCTCACAGAACATGAGAGTCAGTGATGTTGGTGTTTAAATCAAGCCCACTCTAAAGCCTTCTGTCAGTAAACACCGTAAGCATAGAACTATAGTACTGGCTGACCGGGACTCAACCTCAGCACCTTAGCCATTACACTGAAACGTCAGAACCTCTCAGCGAGATTGTTCGGTGTTCACAAATGTTGTTTCATTCCAATAGTTGGAAAGTTGCATCACTGGCTGCCAATCAGATTCCACCCCGAGAGTCAACCTTAGCCAGTTGATTGGCTAATTGAACCTTCCATGGCATCCAAGAACATCTGAAGCTGTGTACAGTACACCTCTAGCAGACATGCATTTGATTAGCTTGGGTTTGCACTTTTGGGACTATGCCATTGGTTCCGATGTACCGGACAAACCAAATGAAGCCCAGCTAAGTATTTGAACAGATTGACATATGTATTTGACCCAGGTGTGATGTACAGTACCAAACCTAAGGCCAAGATTTGACAGTGAACTGTAGTCTGACAGATAGTTGTGAACAGGAGGCTCCCAGATGTTCAGAATGCCCTGTCTAAAGATGGAAGAGTGACTGAGTCTGCATCACTGTCTACCTGCCTAGTCTATCCAGATGTCGAGACATACTGGACATACAGACATTATTTAGTCTAGCACTTGTCTGAAACAGATAACAGAGGAGCATGAGAGGAAGAAAGACAGGATGGGGAGGGAGAAGAAGTGGACGGAGAAAGGAGAAGAAGGCCTGACGGAGAGAGGAGAAGAAGGCAGGACGGAGAGAGGAGAAGAAGGACAGGACGGAGAGAGGAGAAGGACAGGACGGAGAGAGGAGAAGGAAGGACAGAAGAGGAGAGAAGGACAGGAGAGGAGGAGAAGAGGACAAGAGACAGAGAGAGGGAAGAAGGACAGGACGGAGAGAGGAGAAGAGGACAGGACCGACGAGAGGAGTAGAAGGACAGGACGGAGGAGGAGAAGAAGGACAGGACGAGAGAGGAGAAGAAGGACAGGAGGAGAGAGGAGAAGAAGGAACAGGACGGCGAGAGGAGAAGGAGGACCGACGGAGAGAGGAGAAGAAGGACAGGACGGAGAGAGGAGAGAAGGACAGGACGGAGAGAGGAGAAGAAGGACAGGACGGAGAGAGGAGAAGAAGGACAGGATGGAGAGAGGAGAAGAAAGAAAGGGTAAGTGGGTGGTGGGGAGACATAGAACAGATGGAGGGAGGGATGGAAAGAAGGAATGGGAGGAAGGGTTGGTGAGATACGGGGAGATAGTAGAACAGGTAGAGAAATGGTGAGGAACAGGAGGAACAGAGACGAGAGAGAGAGAGAGAGAGAGAGAGGAGGGGGAGAGAGACAGAGAGGAGAGAGACGGAGAGAGAGAGAAACAGAGAGAGATAGTGAGAGATGTTGAGAAAGCTGAGGAAAGGGAATGATCAGGAGAAAATGGTGAGAGGGAGGGGAGAGAGAGGAGGCAGAGAGAGGGATGGAGAGAGAGAAAGAGAGGTCAAATCCAATACCTTCTGCCTGTTCAGTGACCGCCTGGTGGGAGAGAGACGGGACAGCAGAAAAATCCACAAGCAGGAATGGCCCATGTTGTCTCTTCTCTCTTTAATCCCCCTCTTGTCTCTCTCGATCTCCTTCAGATCACTCTCTCTTCCTGTCCTTCTCTCTAATCTCGTCCCTCCTCCTCCTGTTCCTGGTCTCTCATCTCCTCAGAATCTCCTCTCCTCAGATCCAGATCCACTCCTCTTTAAGATTCAGCTCAGACTCTTCTCTCTTTTCTGAAAGCAACAAAGTGAAACCGTTAAACAAGGCCCATACATGAGTGTTTCCTACACAACACTATCACATGTTGAATCAGATTGATCCCAGGTCAGCATGTCAGGCCAGAAGGAGGACACCTCAAGGTCTGAGGGCCTTGGCCTTAGAAGTCTCAGGTAGGGCTATCTCTTAGTGAGAGTATGATTCACGATAATATCTGCTACACTTACATATACCTATATTCAGCGGACTCATTTGTTTCCTATGCAGGAATCAACACCCTCCTCTAAGCAGCTGAGAACCATCACAATAGTCAAATATTCACAAAATCATATCAAAGCACGCATTTCAGATGGTGAATCCCGCCACATCCCTTTCAGTAGCTAACAGTCAGTGTGCTGTTTCACACAGTTGAACATGGCTACCACATTGTGGACCCCTAACGAATGTTCACTGTGGAAGAAACCTGGGCGATCAGGCTTCGCGGCGGACTCCTATTTGTGCACATGCATGAATATACTCCTGTCTAAACACGTCAGTACCAAGGTTGTTACTATGGAGACTGTTGACAGCTCCCTTGAAACAAGCTAAAGCAATTAGGCACAATGAACATCACCATCTCACAGTGAACACTAATGATATTAAATCAACACCCTGCTCTAAGCAAACTGAAAACCATCGCCGATAGTCAAATATTCACAGTATTCATGAAATCATATCAAAAAACCAATGACATTCAGATGGGGAATCATGCGGATCCCTTTCAGTAGATAACAGCCAGTAACTACTATATGGGTCTTTTTCCTGACAATGTGACCTGATCAAATGATGAGATAAAGTTATAGCCCTAACTAAGGCCCAGATGTTTCCCCAAGTCTACTTCCTGGTCCTGATCATTAATATTCCATATAGTCCTAAACTGCATAACCATTCCCCTCAGAATCAAGGTCATCTTGGAATGGAGCCATAGCCACTACCTCGGCTTTGAGGCATACCTGGCCTGCCACGGTCCCCCAGACCAGAACACCTTATCCTGGGGAAGAGATTAGTCGAAGCCTCCCACTCATAGCCCTGGAACTCGCATACCAGGTCTGATTAAACCTGAGCTAGCTAAGACACCAAGCTAATGTTTATGTGTGTGTGTGTGGGTGTGTGTGTGTGTGTTTGTGTGGTGTGCACTCATAGCAATCTGTAAAGAACCATGTGTGTCATCGAATCACCTGCCGCCAGCGTGTGTGATGTGTGTGTGTTGTGTGTGTGGTGTGTGTGTTGTGTGTGTGTGTTGGTGTGTGTGTGTGGTGTGTGTGTGTGTGTGTTGTGTGTGTGTGTGTGTGTGTGTGTGTGTGTGTGTTGTGTGTGTGTGTGTGTGTGTGTGTGTGTGCTGTGTGCATGTTGTGTTTGATCGCGACACCAAAGAAAATCATGTAATAACAGACATCCGTGTCCAGTCCTTATCTCCACCTGTAGGTGCGCATTTGTGTCCACATGTGTGTGTGTTTGTTATGTGTGTATTTTGTGTTGTGTATGTGTTGCTGTATATCTGTGTGTGTGTGTGTGTCAGCATTTCTTTGTGCGGTCCCTAATCTACAAATCTAATAGATAGCAAGTTCTCTGTGACCGAACCATGAAATATGGTTTCCTTTGCATTAAAATACATGTCACGGCCATGCACTATAGCAATACATTTCAAAGAGGAGAAGTGTGTCTGGTAAAACCTAAGCATTCCTCCCAGTATCAGGTCTGAGAAAGGGTACGATTAACTCTCTATGAAGGTAAATTGGGTCTGCTTTCCAAGGTTAATGATTTTCCACCAATCTCTCCTTCAGAGACTTGCACACGCACGCGCACACACACAAACACACTAAAACGTGACTGCGCACACACAAACACAAACACACACTCCTTTCAGAAGAGAAAGTGCATGCATTTCAGTCATAGGAGCCCAGGAAGAAGAGCGCAGCCTCAAGGCTACCTACATTTCAGGTCATGGAGCCCCAGAAGAAGAGCGCAGCCTCAAGGCTAACTCTACATTTCAGGTCATGGAGCCCAGGAAAAGAGCGCAGCCTCAAGGCTACTGCTACATTTCAGGCCAATTGTAATGTTCTATCTGCTTTGCTGACGTGACATTAAAGGGTGCTTCTGCAAGACAACGCTTCAGATACATTTAAAAGACAACATTTCTGATCTTAAAGTCTGTGTTACGCACCCCCTGCGTCAATCTAGATAACAAATGAGAAAAGTTTAAACTGGAGATACAGGGTTTTATGGGCTGCACCTCAATCCATCCATGTATGTCGGCCTTCCTCACTGCGCTGGGAGGTGGCCGAGTTACAAAGGGGTTGCTAAAATTATCAAATAGCAAATGATCCATGATATGACCGTCTAAACAATTCCATGTGTCAGCTTAGTAAAAGCCTCCCAAAACGGGCTTAGACTATTAGAGGTTTTAAAAGGCCAATAGATTAGCTTAGGGTGAGGTTGTGATTTTAGATGGCATTTATAGATCTTCTGTATTTTGCTCTTTCCCTACAGTAGGTGTGTGTGGTGTCAAGTCTGTCTTAGCTCAGCTAGTAAATACAAGTACCAGATAGAGCTACACCTCCCCCTAAACTCTCACCCCATCTCTGAATCTCTGCATCACTCTATCAAAACATCCATCCCTCCATCAAAACATCCATCCTCCGTCGAAACTGAGAACCACATGTCTAGAATTGCTAGACAACACATGGTGAAGGGTCATTATAGTTCAGTACCTGTCCACTGTTGTCTACCTAGTTGCTGCATATCATCATCTAACAATACAGTCAATAGTCTATTCATTCTTCACTACGTTCTAATATTGGAACATAATAACTTGGATCCTTGTGTGAATCTTTGACTGAGCAGAACAAGCCCCAAGAATGACAACAGTTACTACTCCAATGGTACTTTTCCATACAGGCTATAGTCTTGAGTTGGTTTCTCTAGTTTCAACACAGCTGCCAGCCAGGCAAAATTCCATCTGCACACCATCTCAGTTCTCCTTTGGGAAAATGGTAACATTCAAAAATATTTAAATGCATTTAATCTCACAGAACATGAGAGTCAGTGATGTTGGTGTTTAAATCAAGCCCACTCTAAAGCCTTCTGTCAGTRAAACACCGTAAGCATAGAACTATAGTACTGGCTGACCGGGACTCAACCTCAGCACCTTAGCCATTACACTGAAACGTCAGAACCTCTCAGCGAGYTTGTTCGGTGTTYCACAAATGTTGTTTCATTCCAATAGTTGGAAAGTTGCATCACTGGCTGCCAATCAGATTCCACCCCGAGAYTCAARCTTAGCCYGTTGATTGGCTAATTGAACCTTCCATGGCATCCAAGAACATCTGAAGCTGTGTACAGTACACCTCTAGCAGACATGCATTTGATTTAGCTTGGKGTTTGCACTTTTGGGACTATGCCATTGGTTCCGATGTACCGGACAAACCAAATGAAGCCCAGCTYAAGTATTTGAACAGATRTGACATATGTATTTGACCCAGGTGTGATGTACAGTACCAAACCTAAGGCCAAGATTTGACAGTGYACTGTAGTCTGACAGATAGTTGTGAACAGGAGGCTCCCAGATGTTCAGAATGCCCTGTCTAAAGATGGAAGAGTGACTGAGTCTGCKTCACTGTCTACCTGCCTAGTCTATCCAGATGTCGAGACATACTGGACATACAGACATTATTTAGTCTAGCACTTGTGTCGTGAAACGATAGCACGGAAGGCATGAGAGGAAGAAAGACAGGATGGAGAGAGGAGAAGAAGGACAGGACGGAGAGAGGAGAAGGAGTGAACGGAGAAAGGAGAAGAAGGACAGGAACATAGGAGAAGAAGGACAGGACAGAGAGAGGAGAAGAAGGACAGGACGGGAGGAGGAGAGAAGGACAGGACGGAGAGAGGAGAAGAAGGACAGGATGGAGAGGGAGAAGAACGCAGACGGAGAGAGGGAGAAGAAGGACCTGACGGAGAGAGGAGAAGAAGGACCGACGGAGAGAGTAGAAGAAGGACAGGATGGAGAGAGGAGAAGAAGGACCTGACGGAGAGAGAGAGAAGAAGGACCTGACGGGAGGAGTAGAAGAAGGACAGGATGAGAGAGGAGAGAAGACGCCGGACGGAGAGAGGAGAAGAAGGACAGGACGGAGAGAGGAAAGAAGGACAGGACGGAGAGAGAGAAGAAGGACAGGACGGAGAGAGGAGAGAAGGACAGGACGGAGAGAGGAGAAGAAGGACAGGACGGAGAGAGGAGAAGAAGGACAGGATGGAGAGAGGAGAAGAAGGAAAGGGTAAGTGGGTGGTGGGGAGACATAGAACGAGATGGAGGGAGGGATGGTAAGAAGGAATGAGAGGAAGGGTTGGTGAGATACGGGGAGATAAGTAGAACAGGTAGAGAAATGGTGAGGAACAGGAGGAACAGAGACAGAGAGAGAGAGGAGGGGAGAGAGACAGAGAGGAGAGAGACGGAGAGAGAGAGAAACAGAGAGAGATAGTGAGAGATGTTGAGAAAGCTGAGGAAAGGGAATGATCAGGAGAGAAATGGTGAGAGGGAGGGGGAGAGAGAGGGCAGAGAGAGGGATGAGAGAGAGAAAGAGAGGTCAAATCCAATACCTTCTGCCTGTTCAGTGACCGCCTGGTGGGAGAGAGACAGGGACAGCAGAAAAATCCACAAGCAGGAATGGCCCATGTTCTGTTCTCCTTCTCCTCTTTAATCCCCCTTCCTCCTGTTCCTGTCCTCTCCTCAGATCTCCTCCGACAGATCCACTCCTCTTTAAGATTCAGCTCAGACTCTTCTCTCTTTTCTGAAAGCAACAAAGTGAAACCGTTAAACAAGGCCCATACATGAGTGTTTCCTACACAACACTATCACATGTTGAATCAGATTGATCCCAGGTCAGCATGTCAGGRCAGAAGGAGGACATCCTCAAGGTCTGAGGGCCTTGGCCTTAGAAGTCTCAGGTAGGGCTATCTCTTAGTGAGAGTATGATTCKCGATAATATCTGCTACACTTKCATATACCTATATTCAGCMGACTCATTTGTTTCCTKTGCAGGAATCAACACCCTCCTCTAAGCAGCTGAGAACCATCACAATAGTCAAATATTCACAAAATCATATCAAAGCCACGKCATTTCAGATGGTGAATCCCGCACATCTCTTTCAGTAGCTAACAGTCAGTGTGCTGTTTCACACAGTTGAACATGGCTACCACATTGTGGACCCCTAACGAKTGTTCACTGTGGAAGAAACCTGGGCGATCACGGCTTCGCGGCAGGACTCCTATTTGTGCACATGGKCATGAATATACTCCTGTCTACAACACGTCAGTACCAAGGTTGTTACTATGGAGACTGTTGACAGCTCCCTTGAAACAAGCTAAGCAATTAGGCACAATGAACATTCACCATCTCACAGTGAACACTAATACATTAAATCAACACCCTGCTCTAAGCAACTGAAAAACCATCCGGATAGTCAATAATTCAC
Organism: Salvelinus sp. IW2-2015; assembly: GCF_002910315.2. Lineage (NCBI taxonomy): Eukaryota > Metazoa > Chordata > Actinopteri > Salmoniformes > Salmonidae > Salvelinus > Salvelinus sp. IW2-2015. The sequence continues at coordinate 55,061 of NW_019944341.1, read as the reverse complement.
ATAATCTATTGAAATCATATGCAAACGCCCATGCTTCAGATGGTGAATCATCCGATCCCTTTCAGTAATACAGGCAGTTAACTACTATATGGTCTTTTTCCTGACAATGTGACCTGATACAAATGATGAGATAAAGTTATAGCCCATAACTAAGGCCCAGATTTTCCCAAGTCTACTTCCTGGTCCTGATCATTATATTCATATAGTCCTTAAACTGCATAACCATCCCTCAGAATCAAGGTCATCTGAATGGGAGCCATAGCATCTACCTCGGCTTTAGAGGCATACCTGGCCTGCCACGGTCCCCCAGACCAGAACACCTATCCTGGGGAAGAGATTAGTCGAAGCCTTCCCACTCATAGCCCTGGAACTCGCATACCAGGTCTGCATTAAACCCTGAGCTAGGCTAAGACACCATGCTACTGTTATGTGTGTGTGTAGTTGTTGTGTGTGTGTGTGTGTGGTGTGTGCACTCATATAGCAAATCTGTAATAACCAGTGTGCTACAATGATATCCACTGCCGACCAGCGTGTGTGTGTGTGATATGTGTGTGGTGTACGTGTGTGTGTGCCGTGTGTGTGTGTGTGTGTGTGTGTGGGTGTGTGGTGTGTGTGTGTGTGTGTGTGTGTGTTGTGTGTGTGTGTGGCTGTGTGTGGTGTGTGTGTTGTGTGTGTTGTGATTGTGCTGTGTGTGGTGTTGATCTGCGACACACCAAAGAAAATCTGTAATAACAGACATCGCTGTCCAGTCCTTATCCCACCTGTAGTGCGCATTTGTCCACCATGTGTGTGTGTTGTATGTGTGTATTTGTGTGTGTATGTGTGTCTATATCTGTGTGTGTGTGTGTCAGCATTTCTTTGTGCGTCCCTAATCTACAATCTAATAGATAGCAAGTCTCGTGTGACCAGCACATGAAATATGGTTTCCTTTGCATTAAAATACATGTCACGCCATGCCACTATAGCAATACATTTCAAAGAGGAGAAGTGTGTCTGGTGAAAACCTAAGCATTCCTCCCAGTAATCAGGTCTGAAAAGGACGTATAACTCTCTATGAGGTAAATTGGTCTGCTTTCCAAGGTTAATGATTTTTCCACCAATCTCTCCCTTCAGAGACTTGCACACGCACGCGCACACACACAAACACACTAAAACGTGACTGCGCCACACAAACACAAAACACACACTCCTTTCAGAGAAAAGTGGCATGCATTTCAGGTCATGGAGCCCAGAAGAGAAGCGCAGCCTCAGGCTACTCTACATTTCAGTCATGGAGCCAGAAAAAGAGCCCCACCTCAAGCTACCTCACACAGTCATGCGAGCCTCAGGAAGCAAGAGCGCGCCTCGCTACTCTACAATTCAGCCAATGTAATGTTCTATCTGCTTTGCTGACGTGACATTAAGGTGCTTCTGCAAAGACAACGCTTCAATACATTTAAAAGACAACATTTCTGATCCTTAAGAGTCTGTTGACGCACCCCCTGGCGTCAAATCTAATACATAATGAGAAAAAGTTAAACTGGAGATATCAGGGTTTTTATGGCTGCACCTCAATCCATCCATGTATGTCGGCCTTCCTCATCTGCGCTGGGAGGTGGCCGATTACAAAGGTTCTAAAATATCAAATAGCTAAATATCCATGATATGACGTCTTAAAACAATTCCATTGTCAGCTTAGTAAAAGCCTCCCCAAAACGCTTAGACTATTAGAGGTTTTAAAAGCCAATGATTAGCTAGGGTGAGGTTTGTGATTAGATGGCATTTATAGTTATCTCTGTATTTTTGCCTTTCCCTACAGTAGGTGTGTGTGTGTCAAGTCTGTCTTAGCTCAGCTAGTAAATACAGATACCAGATAGAGCCACCCTCCCCCTAAACCTCTCACCCCATCTCTGAATCTCTGCATCACTCTATCAAAACATCCAATCCTCCCATCAAAAACATCCATCCCTCCGTCGAAACATCATCAAAACATCCATCCTCCCCATCGAACACCTCTCATCAAAACAGCCATCAAACCATCAAAACATCAATCAAAACATCCATCCCTCCATTCAAAACAACCATCCTCAGCAAAACATAATCAAAACACCATCCCTCCATCCAAAACATCCATCCCTCCATCAGAAACACATCAAAACACCATCCCTCCATCAAAACATCCACACACATATCAAACATCCATCTCCTCCATCAAAAACATCCATCCCTCCATCATCAAACATCAATCAAAACATCCATCCCGTCATTCACAAAACCATCCAGGCATCCATCAAAACATCCATCCCTCCATCAAAACATCCATCCTCCATCAAAACATCAATCAAAACATCCATCCCTCCATCAAAACATCCATCCAGCATCCATCAAAACTTCCATCCCTCCATCAAACTCCATCCTCCATCAAAACATCAATCAAAAATCATCCCCATCAACACATCCATCATCAAAACATCTCAATCCATCCATCAAAACATCCATCCTCCATCAAAACATTCAATACAAAACATCCATCATCCAAATACATCCATCCCTCCATCACAACATCAATTCAAAACATCCCATCATCAAAACATCCATCCCCCTCCATCAACACACCATCCATCCATCATCAAAACATCCATCCATAAAGCATCCATCCCTCCATCATATTATCTATCCTTTCATCAAAACATCCATCCCTCCATCAAAACATCCATCCCTCCATCAAAACATCCATCCATCCTGCTCAGTATGACTCTTCCATAGACCCTAGATCATCTTCAGGTAAAAATGAAATCCGAACATTTTCCCCCATAGTTTTATTTCACAGCAGTTTGAAGGCCTGGCCAGATAACGTCAGGGCGTTCGACTGTTTGAGAGGCATGTTGAGTTTACAGCCACTCAGATGGGAGAGCTGCCAGAGGTTACACAGCATACCCAAAAGATACACAACACCTCTCCATTCACATACCAATCCAAGCCAGTCCTGTCTCTGCTTGTATCCTGCTACATACTTGACATGTTAAAGTGTAGAAACTTGAAGTTGTAGAAACCTGACATCAGRTTGCAGATGTAGGATCTTAATTTGGGCAGCTTGCTACAACAGGAATATAATCCTGCAGCAACAGGAAATGTGAATTATTATGTGGATTGTAATACATTTACATTTTTGTTGGGGTTGATACATTTCTCATTAGGGAAAATTAAGTCTGAAATTTAAAAGTGAAAATTACAAACTTTAGAAGCCTTTTTAAAACTCAAATACACTACAAGTTAGAACATTCTCAACAACAAAAGAGTGATCAAATTAAGATCTGACATCTGTATGTCATAGTCACAAGCCACAGACAGTAAGGCAAACTGGTTTGCAACAAGAGCATACTTTTACATTAAGGGCTGGTTTTCCGGACTCTTCTTCCTAGACTCAATGGTGAGTCTCCATTGAAAGTGCTTTTTTCCTCTCCAGAAGTGGGCTTATTCTGGGTCTGCCTTCTGAGTCATCTGCTGAATAAAGTGCATCTCTCTGTGTAAAGTAGGTTTATGTACTAATCATTGGTTGGTGTTGCACGTTGCAGAGTTGGAACTTTCCCTACATCTTCCCCAAGTCAGACTGTGAAGACATCTGTAGCTCATTGCAGACATAGTAAAATGGTTAGAGTGTCAACTGATGATCCCTGGGGTCACAGGGGAGAAAATCAAAGATGGCGGCTACTTCACAAGGGGTCAAAGCATGTGTTAGTCAATAGAACCCTCTGCTTCTTTCAACTTCACCAATAAAACCCTCTGTTTCTTTCAACTTCACCAATAAAACCCTCTGCTTCTTTCAACTTCACCAATAAAATCCCTCGGCTTCTTTCAACTTCACCAATAAACCTCTGCTTCTTTCAACTTCACCAATAAACCCTCTGCTTCTTTCAACTTTCACCAATAAAACCTCGGCTTCTTTCAACTTCACCAATAAAACCCTCTGCTTCTTTTCAACTTCACCAATAGAACCCTCGGCTTTCCTTTCAACTTCACCAATAGAACTCTGCTTCTTCAACTTCACCAATAAAACCCTCTGCTTCTTTCAACTTCACAATAGAACCTCGCTTCTTTCAACTTCACAATAGAACCCTCTGCTTCTTTCAACTTCACCAATAGAACCCTCGGCTTCTTTCAACTTCACCAATCAGAACCCTCTGCTTCTTTCAACTTCACCAATAGAAACCTCTGCTTCTTTCAACTTCACCAATAGAACCCTCGTCTTCTTTCAACTTCACAATAGAACCTCTGTTTCTTTCAACTTCACCAATAAAACCCTGTTTTCTTTCAACTTTCATAATAAACCCTCTGCTTCTTTTCAACTTCACCAATAAACCCTCTGCTTCTTTCAACTTCACCAATAAAACCCTCTGCTTCTTTCAACTTTCACCAATAAACCCTGTTTCTTTAAACTTCACCAATAAAACCTCTGCTTCTTTCAACTTCACAATAAAACCCTCTGCTTCTTTCAACTTCACCAATAAACCTCTGTTCTTTCAACTTCACCAATAAAACCCTCTGCTTCTTTCAACTTCACCAATAAACCCTCTGCTTCTTTCAACTTCACCAATAAAACCCTCGGCTTCTTTCAACTTCACCAAATAAACCCTCTGCTTCTTTCAACTTCACCAATAAAACCCTCTGCTTTCTTTCAACTTCACCAATAAAACCTCTGCTTCTTTCAACTTCACCAATAGAACCCTCTGCTTCTTTCAACTTCACCAATAAAACCCTCTGCTTCTTCTCAACTTCACCAATAGAACCTCTGCTTCTTCAACTTCACCAATAAAACCCTCTGCTTCTTTCAACTTCACCAATAGAAACCCTCTGCTTCTTTCAACTTCACCAATAGAACCTCTGCTTCTTTCAACTTCACCAATAAACCCTCTGCTTCTTTCAACTTCACCAATAAAACCCTCTGCTTCTTTCAACTTCACCAATTATCCAGATATAATACTTGAGCTAAGATTGATTAAGCTGCCCAATACAATGGAACCAAATACTGTACATAGTCCGAAAGTGCAAACTCCAAGCTAATTCAAGCGCGCTTCAAATACTTGCAGGCATGTGAAGTACTTGACATATTATGTATTGTACTGACCCAGGTCTGCAATGATGTAAATGTACACTTCTATGGACTCTTAATCAGCAATGGACCAGGCCACACTCTGAAGATGCAGAAGGGGCATTTCTGCAAAGGCTACACTCACAAACAGGTAAGCAGCACTCAGCAACCTCTGACAACGTCCCTGCAACGCTCTACAATGCAATCACTTGTGTCCAGCCTGGCAGCCTCACCTCACCACTGGAGAGGGTATTGTGTCTGTCTGGCCCCAGTTAGTGTATTACAGCTCAGAGTGGATTAAAGGTAGAGGACATAAACATGGTCTTCTCTCTCTCCAACTTAATTTCTCTTTCGCTACCACTCCCCTGCTATCTCTCCTATATAATACTCCATCTCTCTCTCCATGTGGTACCACATGCCCTACAAGTCCAACCGCATGTCAGCTATTTCTACATAATGACATTTTCCACATCACAGAGGATTATCCCTGCAGGTGTGAAATTGGGAGCAGTGAAAAGGCACACAACACCACACAACACACACCACACACACACACACACACACACCACACACAACACACACACAACACACACACACACACACACCACACACACACACACACACACACAACACACACACACACACCACAACACAGAGAGACATAGGGTAGAAACACAAGTGTGGTGTGTGTGTATGCCTCAAGCTGTAGTATTATGTGATTCTCAGAAATTGGGATATGTAGTATTATCAAGATAAACATGAACACAAAATACACGTGCACGCACACACACACACACACACACACACACACACACACATATACACGTGCATGCACAAACGCACACATACAATCCTTAATATTAAAAAGTAATGAATCATTAAGATTCCATTTTATCACCACTTCCTAATGCTAGTTATTCTATACAGACATGTCTTTACATGGGGAGTMCCCTATAGTACACTCCAYTCTCATCACATTATGCTCCAGCTCTCAGACACAACAGGGACCTTCATGTGCTCCTGCTATCTAGAACCTTTAAGGGTTCTTCGGCTGTCCCCATAGGATAACCTTTTGAATAACCCTTGTTGGTTACAGGAAGAACCCTTTTGAGTTCCATCTAGAACCCAGTCTACAGAGGGTTCTACATGGAACCAAAAAGGGTTCTATATGGAACCAAAACGTGTTCTACTATGTGGACAGTCAAAGAAGCCTTTTTTGTAAGAGTGTTCCTGTGCAGGCARCACCTCTACACCAGTGTGGATGTGGCAGTAGCAATCCAGGTTATTTGCTTTAATGCTACAATGCACTTTCCTCTTCCCTCAGACATTATGTTTAAAAGAGTAATGCTGGGAATGCAATGAATTCCTGAGCATAAAGTGGGGGAAAAGCTCCTTAAACACATTATATAGATATAAATGCTTCCATTTTCTGCCAAAGCCTTTTCAGCTGCATTAGCTCTGCTAGTTTCTCTCTCTTTGAAAACTATATTGAGTGGAACGGCACGTTCAGAAAATAACAGTTTCCAAATTTGTTCCACAATTACCAGACTGTAGCTGGGTGTTAACTTTAGAACTGGCAGAGACAGTGGGTGTCTCCCAGATTACACCCTATTCCCTATATAGTGCACTACTTTTCTAATCAAATGTAGGTAACTATATAAAGAGTAGGGTGCCATTTGAGACATAGCCAGTAAGAGACAGTGAAAGTAGTGGCCCACTCACAGAGCCCCTAAAAGCTTCTTGCTTACCTCTCCAGGGATAGGACACATCCTCTTGTTCTGGCAACTTGTTCTGGCAGCTGCTGCTTGATGCTCTCTACAGGTTGCCAGGTTGTGAGAGAAGAAAATCCCTGAGAAAAAGTTTAGAAGTGCCCACAGGGGAGAAGAAAGAATCCGAGATTGATTGTATTACGTAAAATAAGTAGTTGCAACACTCACATACAGTAGATTGTGTATGTGTGTGAGAGAAGGAGTGTGTGTGGGTAGGTAGAGTGAATGAATGAGAACAGTTAGAGAGGGGGTGTTGGAGCTGCTGTAACCTGTTGGCTCACTCTCTGACAGAGAGAGCGAGAGAGAGAGAGAGAGAGGGGGGGTGTTATTTATGTGTGTGTTTCTTGACCCTGACAGGAATGTATTACTACATTTTACCTCCATTGACTCATCCTCTGTCTTCTGCTCCCTTCTTTCGCTGTCTCCTCCCTCTTTCTGTCTCTTGCTCCTTTTCTGGTCTCTCTGCTCCCTTCTTTCTCTGTCTCTCTGTCCTTCTTTCTCTGTCTCTTGCTCCTCTTTCTCTGTCTCTCTCTTCCTTCTTTTTCTGTCTCTCTGCTCCCTTCTTTTCTGTCTCTCTGCTCCTTCTTTCTCTGTCTTTCTGCTCCCTTCTTTCGCTGTCTCTCTTCTCCCTTCTTTCTGTCTCTCTGCTCCCTTTTCTGGTCTCTCTGCTCCCTTCTTTCTCTGTTCTTCTGCTCCCTTCTTTCTCTGTCTCTATGCTCCCTTCTTTCTCTGTCTCTTGCTCCTTCTTCTCTGTCTCTCTCTCCTTCTTTCTCTGTCTCTCTGCTCCCTTCTTCTCTGTCTCTTGCTCCTTCTTTCTCTGTCTCTCTGCTCCTTCTTTCTCTGTCTCTTGCTCCCTTCTTTCTCTGTCTCTATGCTCCCTTCTTTCTCTGTGTGTTCCTAAAGATGATAAGAAGGAATGGACAACACTGGATTTCCACATTAGTCTCAGACAGAGTTGTATAGCATTGACAGCAGGACTATGGCAGTACCTAAGGATGAAAGCACCTGTGTGTGTGTGTGTGTGTGTGTGTAATCGTGCATTGGAGTCAATGACAGACATTTACTGACGTTTCTAGTAAGGATTTAGACCTAGGAGACCCTCCATGGAGCAGGATCAGTGAACTAGCCAGGTGACACTCATACATATCCACAAACCACAGTCCCACTTCATTAATAKATGTATGACTCTTTCCTCAGCRGTAGCAGTCAGATACATCTTCCTAATCTAGAAAACCAACAGTTATTGTTAATCGAAGCTGGTTAAACAAAGAGTTATACAGATACAATGCATTATTATCAGGGAATCAAGGAATTCTCCACGTCTGGTTTCTTCCTTTCAGGGAGGTGTTGCTGCTTGCTCTTTGGGGGTCTAGGCTGGGTTACTGGGTTACTGGGTTACTGGCACTTTGGGAATAATATCTTTGGGTAAATAAGGTTTTAATTTGATTTGGGAACCCAAATTAACTTCAGGAGAGCTGTAACAGTATGATTAACAAGAAAACACAATGAAATACAACAGAGAAATCTACTGTAGCAACACTCATCCCAKTGTAATTTATACCTGCATTTACATTGTAGTCATTTAGCAGACACTCGTATACCACGGGTATGACATTTATTTTTACTGCTCTAATCACGTTCGTAACCAGTTTATATTAGCAATAAGGCACCTCAGGGGTTTGTGGTGTATGACCAATATACCACGGCTAATGGCTGTATACAGGCACTCTGCGTTGCATCGTGTGTAAGAACAGCCCTTAACCGTGGTATATTGGCCATATACCACACCCCCTCATGCCTTATTGCTTAAAGAAACCTCTGTGTAAAGGCCATATTCCCACGCATTAAATCAGCAAAACAGGAATCTACACTATCTTCAAAAATTCCAGAGGATAAAAAAGTTAACAAATCAATCAAGTTTTGATGAGCAGCTAACCCTTTCTGCAGGATGCTGTGTTTGACAAGCCGAGGTAGATCAGTGAAGTCATCTTTAATGGCCGACTGCAGGAATGGGGCTACTGGGTTTATAGGGGTTCGCCAGCTGTCAGCCATGACACGCTATAACTCAACACATACTGGTCACAGACCCTGACGGAACCTTCTCTCTGGCTGCGTCCGAAATGGCACCCTATAGGTCCTATTCAAAAGCAGTACACTATACAGTGGCTTGCGAAAGTATTCACTCCCCTTGGCATTTTTTCATATGTTGTTGCCTTACAACCTGGAATTAAAATAGATTTGAGGGGTTTGTATCATTTCATTTACACAACATGCCTACCACTTTGAAGATTCAAAATATTTTTTATTGGGAAACAAACAAGTAATAAGACAAAAAAACGGATAACTTGAGCGTGTATAACTATTAACCCCCCAAAAGTCAATACTTTGTAGAGACCCCTTTTGCAGCAATTATAGTTGCAAGTCTCTTGGGGTATGTCTCTATAAGCTTGGCACATCAAACTACTGGGATTTTTGCCCATTCTTCAACGTAAAACTGCTCCAGCTCCTTCAAGTTGGATGGGTTCTGTCACGACTTCGACCGAGGCAGGCTCTCCTTCCCGTTCGGGTGGCGTTCGGCGGTCGTCGTCACCGGCCTATTAGCTGCCACTGATCCTTTTCTCCCCCTCCCTATGTGGTTATTGGGCGCACCTGTTTTGTATGAGGGTTAATTAGTTGGTCTTATTTAATCAGCCGGCATACACGTTTCTTTGTGCGGGATTGTTTGTATGTAAGTTGGTGTTGGTTTTGTGCTTCATGTTTCTGGACATTATTCATTCCCCACGTGTCTGGGGTAGTTTATTAGTGTACACCCAGTGTGTTAGTAGGGTGGCCTAGTTTGTCCGTGTTCNTTAATTTGATTTGGGAACCCAAATTAACTTCAGGAGAGCTGTAACAGTATGATTAACAAGAAAACACAATGAAATACAACAGAGAAATCTACTGTAGCAACACTCATCCCACTGTAATTTATACCTGCATTTACATTGTAGTCATTTAGCAGACACTCGTATACCACGGGTATGACATTTATTTTTACTGCTCTAATCACGTTCGTAACCAGTTTATATTAGCAATAAGGCACCTCAGGGGTTTGTGGTGTATGACCAATATACCACGGCTAATGGCTGTATACAGGCACTCTGCGTTGCATCGTGCGTAAGAACAGCCCTTAACCGTGGTATATTGGCCATATACCACACCCCCTCATGTCTTATTGCTTAAATAAACCTCTGTTTAAAGGCCATATTCCCACGCATTAAATCAGCAAAACAGGAATCTACACTATCTTCAAAAATTCCAGAGGATAAAAAAGTTAACAAATCAATCAAGTTTTGATGAGCAGCTAACCCTTTCTGCAGGATGATGTGTTTGACAAGCCGAGGTAGATCAGTGAAGTCATCTTTAATGGCCGACTGCAGGAATGGGGCTACTGGGTTTATAGGGGCTCGCCAGCTGTCAGCCATGACACGCTATAACTCAACACATACTGGTCACAGACCCTGACGGAACCTTCTCTCTGGCTGCGTCCTAAATGGCGCCCTATAGGTCCTATTCAAAAGCAGTACACTATACAGTGGCTTGCGAAAGTATTCACCCCCCTTGGCATTTTTTCATATGTTGTTGCCTTACAACCTGGAATTAAAATAGATTTTTGAGGGGTTTGTATCATTTGATTTACACAACATGCCTACCACTTTGAAGATTCAAAATATTTTTTATTGGGAAACAAACAAGAAATAAGACAAAAAAACGGATAACTTGAGCATGTATAACTATTAACCCCCCCAAAGTCAATACTTTGTAGAGACCCCTTTTGCAGCAATTACAGTTGCAAGTCTCTTGGGGTATGTCTCTATAAGCTTGGCACATCAAACCACTGGGATGTTTGCCCATTCTTCAACGTAAAACTGCTCCAGCTCCTTCAAGTTGGATGGGTTCCGCTTGTGTACAAGCAGACCACAGATTCTCAATTGGATTGAGGTCTGGGCTTTGACTAGGCCATTCCAAGACATTTAAATGTTTCCCCTTTAACTGCTTTAGCAGTATGCTTAGGGTTATTGTCCTGCTGGAAGGTGAACCTCCATCCCAGTCTCAAATCTTTGGAAGACAAACAGGTTTCCCTCAAGAATTTCCCTGTATTTAGAGCCATCCATCATTCCTTCAATTCTTACCAGTTTCCAAGTCCCTGCCGATGAAAAACATCCCCACAGCATGATACTGCCACCACCATGCTTCACTGTGGGGATGGTATTCTCGGGGTGATGAGGTGTAGGGTTTGTGCTAGACATAGCGTTTTCCTTGATGACCAAAACGTACATTTCAGTCTCATCTGACCAGAGTACCTTCTTCCATATGTTTGGGAGTCTCCCACCTGCCTTTTTGCAAACACCAAAGATTTTTACTTATTTTTTTCTGGCCAATCTTCCGTAAAGCCCAGCTCTGTGGAGTGTACGGCTTAAAGTGGTCCTATGGACAGATACTCCAATCTTCGCTGTGGAGCTTTGCAGCTCCTTCAGGTTATCTTTGATCTCTTTGTTGCCTCTCTAATTAATGCCCTCCTGCCTGGTCTGTGAGTTTTGGTGGGCAGCCTCTCTTGGATGGTTTGTTGTGGTGCCATATTCTTTCAATTTTTAAGAATGGATTTAATGGTGCTCTGTGGGATGTTCAACATTTGCTGATATTTTTTATAACCCAACCCTGATCTCTATAACCCAACCCAATACCTTTCCACAACTTTGTCCCTGACCTGTTTGGAGAGCTCCTTGGTCTTCATAGTGCCGCTTGCTTGGTAGTGCCGCTTGCTTAGTGGTGTTGCAGACTCTGGGGCCTTTCAGAACAGGTGTATATATACTGAGATCATGTGACAGATCATGTGACACTTAGATTGCTCACAGGTGGACTTTATTTAAATAATTATGTGACTTCTGAAGATAATTGGTTGCACCAGATCTTATTTAAGGGCTTCATAGCAAAGGGGGTGAATACATATACACGCACCACTTTTTAGTTTTTTATTTTGTAGAATTTTTTGAAACAAGTTTTATATATTTTTTATTTCACTTCACCAATTTGGATTATTTTGTGTATGCCCATTACATTAAATCAAAATAAAAATCTATTTAAACTACAGTTTGTAATGCAATAAAATAGGAAAAACACCAAGGGGGTGAATACTTTTGCAAGGCACTGTATAGGTAACAGGGTTCCATTTGGGATGGGACCTTTGTCTCTCAGCATCATGGGTGACGCTACAAAAACTGCTCCTATTTAGATTCAGTGAACCACTTTGGATTTGACTTTAGCTGTTAAAAACATGAAAGTCATTCAGTCTAATGCACGAGAAGCAGAAAAGGACAAGGAACATGCWGATTTCCATCTTATCACAGATGTTGATATTGGAAAAGTACACCCTCTATATCCACATCTATTGCCCCTCTGGTTCAGTGGTCCCCCATATCTACAGTAGAGGTCAAATAYCCTGGCTATCCTGGTTTATTTTATGGGTCACCTTGCACCAGTGAGAATACCGAGATCCTTTATGATTTAGAGGCCTATGTTAATGACCCATAGCGGTACTTGGTGAAGTAGCGYGCTGGACAGGAATTGGGGTAAAGGTAGCCATTAGCTAATGCTTGGTGGTGTTAACAGTGTCCTGTAGTACAACTTGAATGAATGACTCCTGGGCTACACAACCCAAAGACACTTCTATTTTCTACTAAGAGTTGAGGAGGCCAGATGTGTCATTTTGTACAGTAGTGCTACATCATCAAGCAGTTGGCTGAGTTCAAAGTTCCTTGGTTCTGGGCAAGAGCTGTAAACAAAGAAAAAAGCGGGAAGAGGCCCTCTTTTCCACTGGCACTGTCTTTGCTGATACATACTTAGTTGAGGGAAAATGTACTTGATACTATTGTGATGTGTTGTTGTCTCACCTAGACATCTTCAGATGAATGCACCATTTTATTTATTTATTTTATTTCACCTTTATTTAACCAGGTAGGCCAGTTGAGAACAAGTTCTCATTTACAACTGCGGCCTGGCCAAGATAAAGCAAAGCAGTGCGACAAAAACAACAACACAGAGWTACACATAAACAAACGTACAGTCAATAACACAAAAGAAAAATWGAAAAATRGATGTACTTTACAGTGTGTGCAAGTGTAGYAGAGGCGGCCAAAGGAAGTGATGTCTTTGGGGATGAACAGTGCAATATACCTGCTGGAGCGCGTGCTACGGGTGGGTGTTGCTATGGTGACCAGTGAGCTGAGATAAGGCGGGGTCATTTGAGAAGCTAAGGCTATTAACTAACTGTACGTCACTGTGGATAAGAGCGTCTGCTAAATGACTAACATGTAAAATGTCAACGTAAGAGAGGGATAGGAGGACAGATAGAAGGGAAGGGGGAGGGAGTTCCCTGAGCACCAACAAACTCAGTACCCTCTACCTTCTATAGCCTGGCCTAACGGTGTCTGACTGAACACCCTCTACCTTCTATAGCCTGGCCTAACGGTGTCTGACTGAACACACCTCTACCTTCTATAGCCTGGCCTAACGGTGTCTGACTGAACACCCTCTACCTTCTATAGCCTGGCCTAACGGTGTCTGACT
>NW_019944341.1:29577-37949 GCF_002910315.2 Salvelinus sp. IW2-2015 | reverse complement strand
TTTATACCTAGCAGAGACTTATAGATGACCTGGAGCCAGTGGGTTTGTGACGAATATGAAGCGAGGGCCAGCCAACGAGAGCATGCAGGTCACAGTGGTGGGTAGTATATGGGCTTTGGTGATAAAAGGGGTGGCACTGTGATAGACTGCATCCAATTTTCTGAGTAGAGTGTTGGAGGCTATTTTGTAAATGACATCGCCGAAGTCAACGATTGGTAGGATAGTCAGTTTTAGAGGGTATGTTTGGCGGCATGAGTAAAGGAGGCTTTGTTGCGAAATAGGAAGCCGTTCTAGATTTAATTTTGGATTGGAGATGCTTAATGTGAGTCTGGAAGGAGAGTTACAGTCTAACCAGACACCTAGGTATTTGTAGTTGTCCACATATTCTAGGTCAGAACCATACAGAGTAGTGATGCTAGTCGGGTGGAGGGTGCGGGCAGCGATCGGTTGAAGAGCATGCACTTAGTTTTACTAGCATTTTAAAAGCAGTTGGAGGCCACGGAAGGAGTGTTGTATGGCGTTGAAGCTCGTTTGGAGGTTTGTTAGCACAGTGTCCAAAGAAGGGCCAGATGTATACAGAATGGTGTCGTCTGCGTAGAGGTGGATCAGAGAATCACCAGCAGCAAGAGCGATATCATTGATATACAGAGAAAAGAGTCGGCCGAGAATTGAACCCTGTGGCCACCCCCAAAGAACTAAGCAGAAGCGGAGCAAAGCCTTGCGATTGCCAGAATACTGCGAGAGCCGGACAACAGCGAGCGGGCCATCATGAATTAGTACGAGGCGGCCGCACGCTAGACAGCTGGGTCTATCCTGGCAGGGAAAAGAGATGAAGTGGTGGGGGTGAGGGGCAGGGGGCCGAGCCCGGGAGGCATTCAGTGCAAGGGTGACGGACGGACGTGAACACACCAAGCCGAGCGAGTCCATTATGAATTGGGGCTTACTCCTATGTTGACTCACTATGCTACTAGGGGTCTGAGCTTACGGCCGTTTACCTCCTCGGCAATAGAGCGGTCTTGCGCGCTAGAGATTGATCTAATAAAACAATATGGTACTTCAATAAGTATTCACATGACGATAAGAAGATCGTCGAGGGATAGAGGAGGTCGATTAGTAATACGTCAGACATGGGGTGAGCGGAAGGGTACCCAAAATAAACCAAGGATAGGTTCACGTATTTACCGTTCTTACTGGTAGATATTCGGTGTGAGCACCAACGGAAGCACATCTGCCAGGGGAGTAACCTTGGCAAACTAGCATTGTTCTATAGTATATGGATGGTGTACTTTTCCAATATCCAAACACTCTGTGATTAAGATTTTTGAAAGCGGCATTGTTCTGTCCTTTTTTCTGCTTCTCGTGCATTAGCCTGATAACAGACTTGCATGGTTTGGTGTGTTAACAGCGATAATGATCAGAAGTTTTCCAAAGTGGGGTCGGAAGCTAAAAAGGAGCAGGGTGTCGTGAAGTGCGCACCCTTTAAGTTCGAGTTGGCTTTTGGAGGACATAATGCGGGGTCCTATACGCCCGGACACTACTTTGGGGAGTGTCTGGCTGAACACCCTTACGGCTTCTATAGCCTGGCCTAACAGCCCTTTTACCGTTATACATGCTTTGGCAAAAGTATTTCACCCCCTTTGGTTGTGTTTCCTGACTGAAACGCTTCTCTTCTAATTTTGCCTGGGATTGGGCTACGTGTCTTGATTTACAAACTGTTAGGGGTTTGAAAATAACACGCCGATTTTTTCTTATCGTCTGGTGTCTGATAGGTTCATCGTTAGTGGGGCATACCCGCCTGGAACGTAGATCCATAATTTTTGAAGTGAAATAATTAAATAGATACTGAAAAAACTTTGTTACCACACCAAATCTATCCTTACATACTCTAAAAATCGCGCATGAGAACCCAATCGTGATTTGTGCCGCTGATTTATTGTAGTCACCCCCTGCTACTGGAAAGCCCTTAAATATACTTATACCCTCTTTCGTGCAAGCCAATTATCTTTCAGGATATGCGACATACTGTATTTAAATTAACCTTCACACTTGGTGGTTGCAATCTTTAAGGTGTCGCTGACGTGAGTTCAGCATCCACCCATCGGGTATACCGTCTCGTTATATGAATATTACGCATAGAGCGCGTTTCGTGAAAGGCCCCAAAGTCCCTTTATAACGGTGTCTGACTGAACACCCTCTACCTCTATGTCTAAGCCCTCGGTCTAAGCACTGACCCTGAAACCCTCTACCAAGCTAAGTGTCTCGTCTGACTGAACACCCTCTACCTTTCTCATACTAAGTTGAAGACCAAGGAGCTCTCCAAACAGGTCAGGGGACACACTAAGACTCTCGAGAATGGTATTGGGTTTGTTATATGAGTCATCGAGAGGTGGTTGGTATATTCCAATATACCACTTCATTAATACGCTGATTTAAATGTAACATTTCCCCTCACAACCGGTGTAGGCATCATTAGAGCGCATTTTTCTTCTTTTAGACACCAACTTCCTTTTGATCTACTTCTATGAACTCATTGGCGACCACAAACAAACCATCCAAGCACATAAGGGGGCTTTTTGCCCACGCAAGACTCACAGACAGGCAAGGAGGGCATTAATTAGAGAGGCAACAAGGAGATCAAAAAGATTAACCTGAGAACACCCTCTACCTTCTATAGCCTGGCCTAACGGTGTCTGACTGAACACCCTCTACCTTCTATAGCCTGGCCTAACGGTGTCTGACTGAACACCGCTGGTGTKCTACTGCTGACCCCCTGGACACTTCGGGAGAGGTCAGTAGTAGCTKCCGCCCACAACCATTAAAACKTCTCAATTAGAACAGTTGAAGCATATGCAACAATATTCCACATAATACCTCTCCAATTTCCACACAACTAGACTAAAAAGACTGTCATCGACTGCCATCTTAATCAAATGCTGCCATCAAGCAGCTTTAGCGACTTTCCTGAAGTTTAYCCGASCAAAGGAACATATTACATTAAAACCCTGTAACACCCATTCATTTATACTTTAGTTAAGGATCATTTATGTATTGAGCACAATTATAGCATCAGCAAATGGCACCCTACTCCCTTTATTTATGTAACCTTTATTTAACTAGGCAAGTCAGGTAAGAACACATTCTTACTTTCAATGACGGCCTAGGAAKAGTGGGTTAACTGCCTTGTTCAGGGGCAGAACGACAGATTTTTACCTTGTCAGCTCGGGGATTTGATCTTGCAACCTTTCGGTTACTAGTCCAACGCTRTAACCACTAGMCTACGCTGCTGCCCCATGGGCCCTGGTCAAAAGTAGTGCACTATAAAGGGAATAGGGTGTGATCTGAATAAAAGGTGGTATACTGCTAGTGGGGGTATTCAGTTGGGGAATATTAACCAGGCTTGTCTCTCTAAACCCACAGCTAATTAAATGTGGGCAAATCCCCCAAGTCATCAGTTGTGCTGTAAAAGTGAGCTTTGATTACATTCACGCTGCAGGCCAAGGAGAAAACAACCATGTGCATAGGAAGTAGGGAACAGTTCATGCACGAAAAGAGAGGGAGAGTGGGAGGGTGAGGGGGAAGTTACCAAAGCTATTGGGAGGGGTGTGTCTATGTCCGTGTGTGTGAGCGCGCATGCGTGTGTGTGTGCATGGGCTTCATGATGTGTGCTGCATGTGATAGGTAACTGGGGGGGGGGGGGTGTTTGTAGGTGTGATCGTGTTGTGTGTGGTTTGTGTGTCTGCTCGGTGTGTGTGTGTGTGTGTGTTGGAAGGTCTGTCATTCATTAACTCTTTTGACACTGTGCAGTAGAAACATCCGTAGCATCATAGGTAATTGGCTTGTTTTTACAGGAAATCTGGCCCTGACACTCTCACTTTCTCTTTCACACTCTCTCTCTCACAGGAACACACACACACACACACTTTCACTCTCTCCCTCTCTGTGACCCTAAAGCAAAGGGCAGTGAGCAGCCATCCTCGGCTATCTCTGACAGTCACTCAAACCCAGCCACRGTAAATGGTAAAAAACCCTGCATTATCTATCTACAGCTACATTAATARTAGCCAGGCCTGCGATTATTTACACAGCCAACTCAGAGTCTGAACAGAAGTTACCTATTCATATTCGGCTTGGAACGCCCTGTCTATTCAGCATTCAAGCCCCACAGGCTTTTCAACCAAACAAACCCTCTAATTTGATGAAGTATATATTTAATGTAATTCTGAAATCTTAGTTTCTCTCCTCTCACTCTTTTCTGTGCTCGGCTGCTTCCATCACAGCGGTTATGAATCAAACATTACTTTCGCCGGCAGTTCTACAGCACAGGATTTAATTGTGTGATTTTTCATACAGCACTTTAATTATGAAATGTTGAAGTTTCAGCCTGAAACTTTGAGTGGATGATTTTTTACACACGGTTAAGTTTAATTGGGGCAGAGCTGAGAGTACACTCTTGGGAAAAAAGCTGCTATCTAGAACCTAAAYTGTTTTTTTGGCTGTCCCCATAGGAGAACACTTTGAAGAACCATTTTTGGTTCCAGGTAGAACCTTTTTGGTTTGAGGTAGAACCCTTTTGGGTTCCATCTAGAACCCTTTCAACAAAGGTTTCTACATGGAACCCAAACAGGGTTCTACCTGGAATCAAAAAGTGTTGACCTATGGGGACAGCCGAAGAATCCCTTTGGAACCATTTTTTCTAAGAGCGTATCGATAGAAGATGGAGAGAGAGAGAGGTGAGGTCATGTTCTGGACTGGGATATATTAAGAGCAATTGAACTTTGACACTCAGATTGTGAACATGAATTCACAGTTATAAGTCTATGTTAATATACTATCTATTGGGTTAGGATTAGTGCTAAATCCTCTTTGGCAGACTCAATAAAACACCTGTTATGTCAAGTGTAATAGGCTGATATTATCATGTGATTGTTGCAGCATTGCCCTGTGATGCGAATGGTGGCGCACCTGTGAYAGTCTCACACCAGGAATACAGGAAGTCTCCCCTGCGGCTAACATGATTCTGKCACACTTTCACCAACCACACACCCAGAGTGCTGTGCCCACTCCTGCCAACTACAGAAGAGCCAGGCTGTGCCAACCCACAACACATACCCACATANTCTAAACGCACACGCACATGCAGCACACACACACACACAAATACACACACACTGCCCTTGGCACAAACGTACCCTGAGCCAGTCTCTTCCTAAAAAATGTCCTCCTAATCAATGCATTCCTATCAGGCAACTGTGTGAGTGAATTTTCCACACTGAGAAATGAGCTGTCAAGGCAACTAAAGAGAACACTGCAGGTGAGATTGTTTGTTAGTGTGGCCTCCCGGGTGGCGCAGTGGTCTAAGACACTGCATCGCAGTGCTAGCTGTGCCACCAGAGACTCTGGGTTCGCGCCCAGGCTCTGTCGCAGCCGGCCGCGACCGGGAGGTCCGTGGGGCGACGCACAATTGGCCTAGCGTTGTCTGGGTTAGGGAGGGTTTGGCCGGTAGAGATATCCTTGTCTCATCGCGCACTAGCGACTCCTGTGGTGGGCCGGGCGCAGTGCATGCTAACCAGGTTGCAAGGTGCACAGTGTTTCCTCCGACACATTGGTGCGGCTGGCTTCCGGGTTGGATGTGCGCTGTGATTGGGGACACCGCCCTGTGTGCCGTCTTTCGGATGGGACGTTAAACGGGTGTCCTGACTTTCTGAGGTCATTAAAGATCCCATGGCACTTATCGTAAGAGTAGGGGTGTTAACCCCGGTGTCCTGGCTAAATTCCCAATCTGGCCCTCTAACCACAGTCACCTAATAATTCCAAGTTTACAATTAGCTCATTCATCCTGTAACTATTCCCCAGGTCGTTGCTGTAAATGAGAATGTGTTCTCAGTCAACTTACCTGGTAAAATAACGGACAAATAAAAAAATACAAGAAATTGTTTGCCAGGTAAAATCACACAGACGGACAGGGATGGAATAGAAAATAGACACATTTTCACTTTCAATTACTATAACAAAGAAATGTGTAGGGCGTCAAAACATCTACTTACAAATACATTATTAATATTCTCTGCTTACCAATGGGCATTATAGCTGTAGGAAACACCAAGACAAAGGCAGAAAGAGGATCAATAGATTTCATTGTAACACCTTAGACCACTTCTATTGACCAAGAGTAGCCGATAGCACAGTAGCCGATCTCTATTTTTCTCTTTATAAGTAACATTAACTCCACTTTCAGGTTCATTTTATTTGAGCGGTGAAGTGTGGTTTATCCAACGAAAAAGAAGCAACAACATGTTTCTACTGTTAGAGAATTCTATTATATCGACAAAAAGTTGAAATTGTGGTATAAGGTATGGACAGTCTCCACAAGAATATATCTTAAACATACTTATTATATTGCCAAATATGGTACTCTTTGTCTTACAATCACGGGACAGCTCGAGTCAGATAACGCTGTATGGTGAAAACAAGACAGCACATTTTGAGACGTATGTCTGAGTGACTAGAGAAGATGCGCACTCAATAGATATTGCAATTTTGTAGCGAGCGCGCCATCTCAGATCTGGATTTGTGGATTTTATTTACACGACTTCTATCTTGTTATGTATCACAACAAGAGTAGCCGATCAGGCAGGAGTAGCTCAGCGCGTGGAGTCATACCTAACTAATTCTTTCATACTGTTCTTTATACCACGATAGAATCATTTTCAATTCGCGAGATTCCTATCTTTGCACAGTGGTTTCAATTTTTGTTTTTATGTGTGTGGATACGCACGTCCTAGTTAAAGAAGTGTCTGTGGGTGAGTCCACAAGATTCATGTAAAACATTATTGCAGTTGTTCTAAGGTGTTCCGTTGCCAGCACCTCTGAAAGGTACACAGGTCACCAGTGACACGAAATTTTGTCCGTGTATTTGCTATTGTAGAATAAGCCTATCTCTTTACCACCAAAATACTAGCAAAAACAGTAGTTGAATTTGTAGTATTCTGTAATTTACTGGTTCTAGGTTAACAATTTTACATTTAAGTCATTTAGCAGACACTCTTATCCAGAGCGACTTACATTTATCTAAAAATAGCTAGGTGAGACAACCACATATCACAGTCGTAGCAAGTACATTTTTCTTCAATAAAGAAGTTATCAGCAAATAACTGTATCACTTGCACCAGTACACCACACAGAGAGTACCGAGATCCTTTATGATTTAGAGGACGATGTTAATGGCCATAGTACTGGATCGGGAAGCAGGAAACTAGGGGTAAAAGGTAGCCATTAGCCAATGCTTGGCGTGTTAACAGTCGGTAACTGAAGTGAATTTGTAATATTCGGTCAATACTGGTTCTAAGTTAACAACAGTAAGTGAATTTGTAGTATTCTACTGGTTCTAGGTTAACAACAGTAGTGAATTTGTAGTATTCCTACTGGTTCTAGGTTAACAACAGTAGTGAATTTTGGTAGTATTCTACTGGTTCTAGGTTAACAACAGTAGTGAATTTGTAGTTTCTACTGGTTCTAGGTTAACAACGTAGTGAATTTGTAGTATTCTGTCATTTACTGGTTCTAGGTTAACAACAGTAGTGAATTTGTAGTATTCTGTCAATTTACTGGTCTAGTTAACAACAGTAGTGAATTTGTAGTACTTTGTCATTCACTGTTCTAGGTTAACAGTAGTACCTCTTAACTACATAGTCCCATGTGACTTTAAACATGATGTGTAAAACTCTGACCTCCCAGCGGTCAGTAGAAAGGGAGAGGATACCGGAAGTCTTGGAGGTCATTGGGAAGCAGCTGGTCATGTTGTGACCTCTAATCTCTCTGGGGCTGAGGAAACAGAAGAGAGAAGATGTCTATAAACAGGAGAGGAGGTGTGTGTGTGACAGCTGTCAGAAAAAACAGATCTGAGCGCCTCAGTGATGTCAGACAAGGCCCAAGGGTGCTAGAGAGGAGCACCATCAGTAAACCTGCTTAACATATCACTCAGCAAAGAGAAGGAGTGTGTGTGAGAGAGGTGTGTGATGGAGGGAGGTGTGTGGTACTGTGTGTGATGAGAAAGGTGTGTGTGTGTGTGGATGGAGAAAGGTGTGTGTGTGTGTGATGGAGAAAGGTGTGTGTGTGTGTGATGGAGAAGGTGTGTGTGTGTGTGATGGAGAGAAGGTGTGGTGTGTGTGGAGAAGTTGTGTGTGTGTGATGGAGAGAGGTGTGTGTGTGTGTGTGTTGAATGGAGAAAGGTGTGTGTGGTGTGTGATGGAGAGAGGTTGTGTGGATGGAGAAAGGTGTGTGTGTGTGTGATGGAGAAGCGGTGTGGTGTGTGTGTGATGGAGAAAGGTGTGTGTGGTGTGATGAGAGAAGGGTTGTGTGTGAGGAAAGAGATA
>NW_019944341.1:3691-25730 GCF_002910315.2 Salvelinus sp. IW2-2015 | reverse complement strand
GCAGAAATGTAGATCAATGTCTGCCAGCGTAACACAGTCAATCGTTGCTATTGATCTCTACCAAAATACTAGCAAAAACAGTAGTGAATTTGTAGTATTCTGTAATTTACTGGTTCTAGGTTAACATTTTACATTTAAGTCATTTAGCAGACACTCTTATCCAGAGCGATTACATTATCTTAAATAGCTAGTGAGACAACCACATATCACAGTCGTAGCAAGTACATTTTTCTCAATAAAGAAGTTATCAGCAAATAACTGTATCACCTTGCACCAGGTACACCACACAGAGAGACCGAGATCCTTTATGATTATGTAGGACGATAGTTCTGCCTCTAGTTTAGTAATATTCTCTCAGCCCTCTCAGTTTAGTAATACTCTCTCAGTTTAGTAATACTCTCTTAGTTTATAACAATCTCTCAGTTGAGGTAATAATCTCTCCGTTGAGTAATCTCTCAGTTTAGTAAACAATACTCTCAGTTGAGTAATACTTATCTCAGTCTAGTAAACACTCCCTCAGTTTAAGTAATACTCTCGTCAGGTTTAGTAATACTCTCTCGGGTTATAATACTCTCTCAGTTTAGTAATACTCTCACAGTGTAGGTAAACTTTTTCTATCAGTTTAGTAATAACTCTCTCAGCGTTAAAATAACTCCTCGTAGTAATACTCCCCCAGTTTAGTAATACTCTCTCAGTTAGTAATATTCTCTCAGTTTAGTAATACTCTCTCAGCTTAGTAATATTCTCTCAGTTTAGTAATTACCTCTCTTGGTTTAGTAATTACTCCCTCAGCTTTAGTAATACTCTCTCATTTGGTAATATTTCTCTCAGTTTTAGTAAATATTTCTCTCAGCCCCTCTCAGTTTTTAGTAATACTCTCTCAGTTTAGTAATACTCTCTTAGTTTAGTAACAATCTCTCAGTTGAGTAATACATCTCTCGTTGAGTAATTTCTCCAGGTTTAGTAAACAATCTCTCAGTTTAGTAATACTATCTCAGTCTAGTTAACACTATCTCGCAGTTTAGTAAATACTCTCTCAGTTTAGTAATACTCTCGTAGTTTAGTAACACTCTTCTTCAGTTGCAAGTAATAATCTCTCCGTTGCAGTAATATTCTCTCAGTTAGTAACACTCTCTCAGTTGAGTAATACTATATCAGTCTAGAACACTACTCAGTTTAGTAATACTCTCTCAGTTTAGTAATACTCTCTCGGGTTAGTTAATACTGTCTCAGTTAGTAATACTCTCACCGTTTAGAATTTTCTCAGTTTAGTAATACTCTCTCAGTTTAGTAATACTCTCTAGTTGAGTAATACTATCTCAGTCTAGTAACACTCTCTCAGTTTAGTAATACTCTCTCGGTTAGTAATACTCTCTCAGTTTTAGTAAATACTCTCACAGTTTAGTAATATTCTCTCAGTTTATAAATATTCTCTCAGGTTAGTAATACTCTCTCGGTTTAGTATACTCCCTCAGTTTAGTAATACTCTCTCAGTTTTGGTAATATTCTCTCAGTTTAGTTAATATTCTCTCAGCTCTTCTCAGTTTAGTAATACTCGCTCAGCTTTAGTTAATAATCTCTCAGTTTAGTAATACTCCTCGTTTAGTAATACTCCCTCAGTTTAGTAATACTTCTCTCAGTTTAGTAATATTCTCTCAGTTAGTTATGACTCCCTCGAGATCGTAGTGAGACACTCTCTACAGTTTATAAGTAACTCCTCTCAGTTTTGAGTAATACAGAGAAGTATTGAGAGGAAAAGAGATGAAACAGGAAACGGGAGAGAGCGAGAGAGATGGGGAGGTGGAAAATGTATGATTAGCTGACAGTTCAGTTAAGTACAGGAATGCACTTTTAACACAGGACATGTGCCATTTTAAAACACCGTTTAGAAAGCTGTTAGGCTAAATGCATCCATTTGAGAGCCCTAGAAATGACCTAGAAACAACATGGATGTCAGATGTGTGTCAGTTATCCCACAGTCCAGCAGTAGAGACAGGGTTCATAGAGCAGACCTCCACTGTAAATGGACATTGACAGGCTACAGTGGAGTCACGTAGCAAAGTCAGTTCTTTTCTCCAACTGAACTGTCTGGAAATGAACTACTGTAAAGAGGGATTCTATGAAATAACTAGACAGTAGTTTCCCCTTACTATATTATGTGACCTGTCCAGGTATAACTCTGGGACCTAGTTAGTCTATAGCCCATACAATAAAACACCTTCCAGTACTACCATACGAGCATTCAGCGACTGGTTTAAACCAGACGTCCATATGTTCCAATTCCCCCCTATGTACCTGTGATGGTGTGGTCCAGTGAGTCAGAACCGTGGCCACGCTCAGTAAAAGCACAGTCCATGTCCAGAGGAAGGAGGGGTGGGCAGAGAGAGGAGTTTTGATAGTGGGTATCGAAGGTTAACATGTTGAATTGAGTGAACAGATARCTGTCAGACTGCTGCAGTGCAGTATGAAAGAGGKATACTAAACATATATTATGTGGTGTTTGGAGATGATAAACTTTGGGAACTAAGGGCAGAATACAATCAAACCCACCCATACTGAGGATATCCACATCAACTTTKATTGTAAATGTGTTTTTTTGAGTTCCCCAGTAAACATATCCTGATTTATTGCAGTGCTTAACATGTCCTTTTTAATGGTGTAATGCAGCAATTTGTCCACATTCACTCAATGCCTTGATTGCTCTGATGCTGGCAGACAGACAGAAATAGACAGAGAGATGGAGAAAGAGCGAGAGACAGACAGACAGACACAGACAGACAGACAGACAGACAGACAGACAGAGAGAGAGACATCACTAATCTGAACACTGGCCTTGATTTATGTGTTATTAAATATTAAAACCCTCTCCATGTTTCATAAGCTGAGTGGAATGTGGTTACCGGTCTCTCATCTCTCCCATTGGCCCATCAGGCAGGGACAGGCAGGGACACGTCTACTGTTTCCCCTCAGCAGGTCATCAGGTCTCTGTGCATGGTATGACACTCTACAGAGTAACTGGGTAGTCTTGAGGAGTGAAGTGGTGAACTTGTCTTTTACATAATTCTATAGTGCCCACACCACCATCACACCACACACACACAACACACACACAACACACACACACACACACACACACACACAACACCCAACATACACATAACACGCATCTCCCTCACACCCTTCAATCTGGGTAAACAGATCTAACTCATCAAGCTTGACTCGGGTGAGAAAGTGCATGACAGCTTCCATAGCGGGAGAAGCAAAGCGGCAACACATGGGGATTTTCACTACCTCCAGCTCATTATTATCTAACCTCTGAGGGCCTCGCAATCACCTGCCCCTCCCACCATAACGGCCTCAGGGCACTTCCAAAAATGTTTACACTCCATTATTTCCTTGCCTTTGGTTTCTAATCTCATTTAATACCGCAGTCTCCGTCAGAGGACTACAGACAATGATCTTTGAACGGGTTGGGGCATCTCACAGCATCTCTCCAGAGTGGTATAACAGAGGCGCTGTTAATATAAAGAGCCCAAACAGACAGTTCTGAGGCAGTGGACTCTTCTCTTCAGGGATATAACTCCTGGGGATGAGAGGTGGAGAATGGGCTGCTATTAACAACCAAAGCAGGAGGAGGAGAGAGGACATTAGAATAACCTGGAGGCAAGGTAGAGGAAAGCCAGAGACAGACAGACAGACAGACAGACAGACAGACAGACAGGCAGGCAGGCAGGCAGGCAGGCAGACAGACAGGCAGACAGGGAGAGAGAGAGAGAGAGAGAGAATGCAAGCATTTCAAAAGACTGTGCCTCAAAACCTAATGTCTACCTGGCCCACAACGCCACCCTGGACATGAACAGCCTTTACGACCAGGTCCACCTCTACAAGGCAGCAATCCCAACTTTTGCCAGGACCCTAAAGGACGTCACCCGCAACCGTAGCCCCAGCACCTCATACAGGAGCAACAGAGCGAAGGACACCCCGCCCAGACCAGCGAGTCACCCACCCCAGACCTGTAAGACCCCCTTCTGAAGGACCTGCACCGAGAGAACCCACGCCCAGAGGACCTACACCCAGACCACYGCATCACCAGCCACACCCCAGCCAGCTAAGACCACCCCAAGCAAACCCTGGCCACACTCTATATAGGCCCCCCCATATCAGACCTATGCCCCTTCTGCCCACACCATGCCCCCCGCCCCTGCGGCAAGGACCTTAACATGACAGCAGGACATATGCCCAGGCCGTGAGCAGAGCAACAGGCCCAACCCCAAATAATACACCCACCCAAGCCCTATCCTGTGACCTAAGAGGTATGTATCAGACGCTCAGCATGCTCTGCTCACACCTACTGTAATGGTCCGGGCCTAAACKACACAAAAATAACACTAGACACTATGGAACACAAAGCTATTACTATCTCATCCTGGAATATGCAAGGCCTGAGGTCATCTACCTTTGGCCTAAAGAGCAGGAAGCCAGACTTCATTAAAGACATTGGAAATACAGACATTGTCATTCTACAAGAAACATGGTATAGAGGAGACGGACCCACGGGTTGCCCTCTAGGTTAGAGATCTGGTAGTCCCATCTACCGAACTACCAGGTGTGAAACAGGGAAGAGGGGGAATGCTAATTTGGTATAGAGCAGACCTAACCCACTCTATTCAATTAGTCAAAACAGGAACATTTTACATCRGMCTAGAAATTAATAAAGAAATGATCTCAACAGAGACAAATGTCCTCATGTGTGCTACCAATATCCCCCCAATAGAATCCCCATACTTTAACGATGACAGCTTCTCCATCCTAGAGTGGGAGATCAACCATTTCCAGGCCCAGGGACATGTACTAGTCTGTGGCAACCTAAATGCCAGAACTGGACAAAATCAGCCCAGAGGGGGAGAAACACCAACCTGGAGGTGACAGCATTCCCTCCTCATATGCCCCCCTAGACACAACTATGACAACATAACCAACAAAGACGGGTCATAACTCCTGCAGCTCTGTCGTACGCTGGGAATGTAGATAGTCAATGGTAGGCTTCAAGGGGACTCCTATGGTAGGTACACATATAGCCCATCTCTTGGCAGTAGTACTGTAGACTACTTTATCACTGACCTCAACCCAGAGTCTCGCAGAGCGTTCACAGTCAGTCCACTGACAAAACAAAATCACACTACTTGAACAGAGCTTTGCTCAATGATGAGGCATCAAAGCCAAAGGAACTGAATAATATTAAGAAATGCTATAGATGGGGAAAAAAGCAGTGTGGAAATCTACCAAAAAACTATTAGATAACAACAAATTCAATCCCTTCTAGACAATTTCCTGGACAATTTCCTGGACAAAATGTTTCACTGTAATAGTGAAGTTGTAAACTTGGCAATAGAAAACCTAAAGAGTATATTTGACCTCTCAGCTTCCCTATAAAATCTAAACATTTCAAGCAGACAACCAAAGAAAATTAACAACAAMYKKAAWMGMTTMYWMYAYYAWMSKAAAACCTAAGAAAGGAATTGAGAAACCTARSRAACCAAAAACATAGAGACCCYGAAAACRTGAGRCMACYCCTTCACTATGGTGAATCACTAAAACAATACAGAAATACACTATAGAAAAAGAKGGAACAGCACGTCAGAAATCAGCTCAATGTAATTGAAGAATCCATAGAATCTAACAATTTCTGGGAAAATTGGAAAACTGTAAACAAACAACCCGAAGAGTTGTCTATCCAAAACGGAGATGTGGATAAACCACTTCTCCAAWCTTTTTGRCRCTATAACAAAGAACAAACAGCAAAAACATATACATMATCAAATACAAATCTTAGAATCAACTATTAAAGACTACCAGAACACACTGGATTATCCAATTACGTTGAATGACCTACAGGACTAAATACAAACCGTCCACCCCAAAAAGGCCTGCGAGGTTGATGGTATCCTAAATTAAATTATAAAATATACAGACCACAAATTCCAATTGGCTATACTTAAACTCTTTAACATCATCCTCAGCTCTGGTCTCTTCCCCAATATTTGGAACCAAGGACTGATCACCCCAATCCACAAAAGTGGAGACAAAGTTGACCCCAATAACTACTGTGGGATATGTGTCAACAGCAACCTTGGGAAAATCCTCTGCATTATCATTAACAGCAGACTCGTACATTTCCTCAGTGAAAACAATGTACTGAGCAAATGTCAAATGGTCTTTTTACCAGAATACTGTACGACAGACCACGTATTCACCCTGCACACCCTAATTGACAAACAAACAAACCAAAACAAAGGCAAAGTCTTCTCAAGCTTTGTTGATTTCAAAAAAGCTTTCGACTCAATTTGGCATGAGGGCCTACTATACAAATGGATGGAAAGTGGTGTTGGGGGAAAAATATACAACATTATAAAATCCAGGGGGTGAGATAGGGATGCAMCTTAAGCCCCACCCTCTTCAAWATATATATATCAACGAATTAGCGAGGGCACTGGAACAGTCTGCAGCACCAGGCCTCACCCTACTAGAATCTGAACTCAAATGTCTACTGTTTGCTGATGATCTGGTACTTCTCTCCCCAACCAAGGAGGGCCTAGAGCAGCACCTAGATCTTCTGCACAGATTCTGTCAGATCTGGGACCTGACAGTAAATCTCAGTAAGACAAAAATAATGGTGTTCCAAAAAAGGTCCAGTTGCCAGGACTACGAATACAAATTCCATCTAGACACCGATGTCCTAGAGCACACTAAAAATGATACATACCTTGGCCTAAACATCAGCACCACAGGTAACTTCCATAGAGCTGTGAAGGAGCTGAGAGACAAGMCAAGAAGGYCCTTTTATGCCATCAAAAGGAACATACAATTCYAGATACCAATTTGGATCTGGCCAAAAATACTTGAATCAGTTATAGAACCTATTGCTCTTTGTGGTTGTGAGGTCTGGGGTCCGCTCACCAACCAAGAATTCACAAAACGGGACAAACAGCAAATTGAGACTCTGCATGCAGAATTCTGCAAAAATATCCTCTGTGTACAATGTAAAACACCAAATAATGCATGCAGAGCAGAATTAGGCCGATACCTGCTAATGATCAAAATCCAGAAAAGAGCCATTAAATTCTACAACCACCTAAAAGGAAGCAATTCCCAAACCTTCATAACAAAGCCATCACCTACAGAGAAATTAACCTGGAGAAGAGCCCCCTAAGCAAGCTGGTCCTGGGGCTCTGTTAACAAACACAAACAGACCCCACAGAGCCCCAGGACAGCAACACAATCAGACCCAACCAAATCATGAGAAAACAAAAAGATAATTACTTGACACATTGTAAAGAATTTTCAAAAAGCCTGATAAAACTAGAATGCTATTTGGCCCTAAGCAGAGAYTACACKGTGGCAGAATACCTGACCACTGTGACTGACCCAAAATTAAGGAAAGCTTTGACTATGTACAGATTTAGTAAGCATAGCCTTGCTATTGAGAAAGGTCGCAGAAGGCAGACCTGGCTCTCAAGAGAAGAKAGGCTATGTGCACACTGCCCACAAKATGAGGTGGAAACTGAGCTGCACTTCCTAACCTCCTGCCAAATGTATGACCATATTAGAGACACATATTTCCCTCAGATTACACAGACCCACAAAGAATAAAAAAAAAAAAATCAATCTATTGGATGAAATACCACAGTGTGCAATCACAACAGCCAGATATGAGACAAGAAAAGGGCAAACAGCGAAGAACAAACKCCATCGTAAATACAAACTAAATTTATGTTTATTTATTTTCCATTTTGTACTTGAACAATTTCCACATCATTACAACCCTGTATATAGACACAATATGACATTTGAAATTTCTTTATTATGGAACTTATGTGTTCCAAGTGTAATGTTTACTTTTCATTTTTATTGTTTATTTCACTTTTTTTTAATTATCTATTTCACTTGCTTTGGCAATGTAAACATATGTTTCCCCTGCCAATAAAGCCCCTTAAATTGAAATTGAATTGAGAGAGAGGTAGAGAAAGAGAGAGAGAAATGACAGAGGGGAAAGAGAGAAGAAAGATAAGAAATTGACAAATGGACAGGCAGACAGACAGATAGGCATGCAGACAGACAGGCAGACAGGCATGCAGATGCAGACAGACAGTAATCAAAGTGTGTTGGTAGAGTTCACCTGGCCGTTGGTCAAGAGGTCACCATGGCAACGATGGGTCACGTAACATGAGGCCGTCAGAGGAATGATGGCTGCGGGCTACAGAGGATGAGGAGGGAGGAGGACGGAGAAGAAACAGAATGACAAGAAAAACATCTGGAACAGGAGGGCAACAACTGTAGAGAGATAAAGAAAGACAGAGAACAGAGGGAAGGATCAGAGGGTGAGAGAGAAACAGAGGGAAGGATCAGGAAGGGTGAGGGAGAACAGAGGGAAGGATCAGGAAGGGGTGAGGGAGAACAGAGGGAAGGATCAGGAAGGGGTGAGAGAGAACAGTGGAAGGATCAGGAAGGGGGAGGAGAACAGAGAAGGATCAGGAAGGGGTGAGGGAGAACAGAGGGAAGGATCAGGAAGGGTGAGGGAAACAAGGGAAGATCAGGAAGGGGTGAGGGAGAACAGAGGGAAGGATCGGAAGGGGTGAGGAGAACAGAGGAAGGATCAGGAGGGGTGAGGGAGAACAGAGGGAAGGATCAGGAAGGGGTGAGGAGAACAGAGGGAAGATCAGGAAGGGGTGAGGGAGAACAGAGGGAAGGATCAGGAAGGGGTGAGAGAGACAGATGAAGGACCAGGAAGGGGTGAGGGAGAACAGAGGGAAGGATCAGGAAGGGTGAGGGAGAACAGAGGGAAGGATCAGGAAGGGTGGGAGAACAGAGAGGAGGATCGAAGGAGGGTGAGGGAGAACAGAGGGAAGGATCAGAAGGGGTGAGAGAGAACAGAGGGAAGGACCGAAGGGTAGTGGGTGACAAACCAGTGTCATACAAATCATACAGTACAGGTCCAACTAAATTATCTCAATATAACTACACTCTAACACATCTCCAATTCCTCTCAGGATGAGAAGTTGCACCCTGAGGCCAGCACTCCCCAGTCCAGGTCAGGTCGCCCACCTTGAGGGAGCAGTAGCAGCTACACTGGGCATGTAGAGGCCTGTTCCTCACCTACATGATAGTCTCTTCCCAGTACTAGCAGACTTCCAGTAGGCTGAGCAGCTAGACTAAGTACATGGTAGTCTCTTCCCAGTAGCTAGCAGGCTAGACTAAGTACATGGTAGTCTCTTCCCAGTAGCTAGCAGGCTAGAATAAGTACATGGTAGTCTCTTCCCAGTAGCTAGCAGGCTAGACTAAGTACATAGTGGTAGATGTGTGTGTACATGCATGTACACACACATTGACAGACGTGTGTGTGCGCACACACACACACACACACACACACACACACACACACACACACACACACACACACACACACACACACACACACTACCCAGGTAGAACAGAACCTCATTGCGACCTCTGCCTTCCCCGTAACATGTGCTTCTTGTTAGTAGCTGGAAGAAACACTCAATTATATATGTTAAACTAATAACATCACAGATGCTGCAGTATATCAGAAATCAAACACCACTGTAAAAAGAGCACCAATCTTTTTTATGGGCCGTGCAAAAGGCCTTTAGGCCAAAGCAGAGGTCTCGCTCCTATTCATYTGGTATCTGGTCTGGTGTGCATTAGACTAGAGGTGGGGGTAGGATCGCTGTGGCTGTTGGAGAGGTCACCTACAAAGACTACAACGAGCYGTAGTAGAGTAGCAATTGTAATGTGTGGGATTATGCATAATCTGTATTAAAGAGGAAGTTCAAGATTTTATCAATCAAGTTTATTTATAAAGCCTTTTTACATCAGCAGATGTCACAAAGTGTTATACAGATTTTACAACTTGATGTTAGAGGATTCCTCACCCTGAAATGAATCTTTTTATTTTATTTAACTAGGCAAGTCAGTTAAGAACAAATTCTTATTTACAATGACGGCCTACACCGGCCAACCCCGGARMARMCTGGGCCAATTMTGCGCCGCCCTKTGGGACTCCCAATCACGGCCGGTTGTGATACAGCCTGGAAATCTATGGYCCAGGAYAAACCGTAKTCCATGGTTCTYTTTTCTCTAAAGAGCCCCTACAAACTTCAGCTAACTTTAGCCACAGCTAGCTACAAATCAATGAGCCTGAAGAGGACAGGTTGTTGTTCTTAGTGGAAAGCAGTTGCTGTGGTATCTACTTTAGAAACAAAGCTCTTTCAAAGTAAACTAACTGCGTATCATAGCAACAAGCCCTGGCATAGCATTAACAGTATATTGATTAGAGTAATTACACCCCATTAGCACTCCATTATTTAAGTAGTAGCATTAATTACACAAGGCAAAAACCCACCCATTGCAGATTAAGGGAGGGATGAAAGAGATGGCAAAGACAAAAGGGAGAATAAAAGAGAGAGAAAGAGGAGAGAAGTGGGGGAGTGAAAAAAATGAGGGAGAAGAAGATACGGCAAGTTATAGAGGAGATGATGAAAGCATAAGAGAGAGAGAGACAGAGTGAGAGACAGAGAGAGAGAAAGAAAGATAGAGAGACAGAGAGAGAGCGAGAGAGACAGAGAAAGAGAGAGAGAAAGAGAGAGAGAAAAGGAGCAAGAGATGGAGACACAGCATTCTCTTAATTAAAAAATAAACTTTGTTTCAGCGAGTTGACAGGGAATTAATCTGTGGCTAGAGCAACACAGTAAGGAGCCAAACACTTTAGCCCTGTCTCTCTCTCTCTCCAGTATTACAGGGCGGGAACGGGAATTGTGGTGCAGAGTGCTGTTGTCATGGTTACTGGGTGCAGAGCTACACCATACTGCAGAGTTAATGAAGAGAAAGAGAGAGTGCAAGAGAGAAAGAAAGAGTTGAGAAAAATAGAGATAGAGATAGAGAGAGAGTTATATAGCCGTCATCAAATCACTGCCTCAACCTGGCTAAATACCTGCATCCACGGACAGAAAGATTTAAAAAGCAAATACAAATTGGTTGGTAGAATCAGTGTGACATTTATCTTAGGCAACCCTGTGAGACCAACCACAGGGAGGTCCTGAGCTTCRCCCTGGTTCACTGCATTAATAAACATTAGGGGGTCACCAAAGCAAATAAAACCTAAAGCTCTAAACTCAAGCCAGGGCCTCGAGAACAAATTCCTTTGGGATACAATCAAGATTTAAACTAAGCGTTAAATAAAAATATGCAATAACCACAACCAGTCCTAACGTGTGAGATTTACAAAGCAGTAGAGTTGGACCGGTTCTAGGCCTTTCACACACTGGTTTATTGTATGCCTCTTGGGTTAGGTCAGGGACCGTTATGTGTGTGTGTGTGTGTGTTTGTGTGTGTTTGCGCGTACGTGTTGGTGATTTTTCTTCTTTCTGACTTTAATTTCCACAAAAGATAGATTTATTTTGATGTACACAAGGGATGACCATTCCCACAGTCCATAGATTTTGGTATTACTTTAGTCAATGACAGGATTGAATCTACCATGTCAGAGGACAACTCCATGAATGTGGTCTCAGATCAAACAGACCCACTAACACATATCCAGCCTATTGCTCAAGTGATGCTACAGTATAGGCACTATGTCTTCACCTGGTGGCCCGTATGTCACAGACTCTAATACAGTATCGCTTCTTCAAACAACCTGAGCCTGACCCTAAGCCCACATCTCTGTAACTGATCTGGGATCTGCTGCAGGTATCTAGCGGCAGGTAGCCTGGCAGTTAAGAGCATTGMGCCAGTAAKCGAAAGGTCGCTGGTTCTAATCCCTGAGTCGGCAAGGTGGAGAAATGTGCCGTTCTGCCCTTGAGCAAGGCAGTTATCCCATAACAACAACAGTCCCCTGGACGTCGAATAAGGCAGCCCCCCACACCTCCCTTATTCAGAGGGGTTAAATGTGGAAGACACATTCTGGGTGAATGCATTCAGTTCTGACTTGGTATTCCCGATCACATAGCTGGCCTTTTAGTGTGAGAAAACAGGCATCTCCCAGGAGACCTGGAACATATAAGAATAAAAGTGAACGTTTTGCACATTGTCCTAAATGTCTCGTCGTRCAATCCACAAGGGGTATCTCACTGTGTATGTGTGTTTATGAGACAGTTTACAGCCAACACTAAAATATAATTGTGCTTTCAGACTATTTTCCATCCGTGCTCTCTTCCTACTAAACCATCCTTCTTCCTCCTCCCACGGTTTTCATGACAACTTTAAGGTCCTTTAATGGGACATTCACACTCTCCCCACTAAGGGGAACTAGCTGAAACAACTGARCCAGAACCATTTAATAATCTCTCCCAGTTGCTTTAAAAACGGAACAAATGRAGAAATGATTGATTCCTGCCTCTGGTCTTTGAGATATGGTGACAGGTTGTGATGACTCTGTCCACCTTGCTATAAGCTGGGTGACTTAAAGGGAAAYTCTACTCAAAAACTATCTTTAGTCRCAAAATGTTTTGCATGTCAGGAGTCAAGATTTCAAGATATTGGACTTTGAAGAAGCAAAGCATTTGTGACTAGTTTCAGGGAACTAGGCGTATGTGGCACGTCACTACTTCACATGCATTTGAACYTAAAAAGGCAGAAATGCCTTCTGGAACATGTGAACTTTCATGTGTCTTAACAACAAACTTGTATYCCGTCTGTAAATATGAATAAATTGTTAAATTATGAGCCTAGTTGGTTTAGCCACGGAAAAAGMCAGGAACCTTCCCGCTAGCCGTGATTGGCTGAGATAATGGYTGGGCTGMACATGCTGGGAGATGAGTTAAGATTGGTCTGCCATGTAGCATGCTTCAGAGTATGATAGTCCGGAGAAAAGAGTATGATAGCTACGGAGAAAAGAGTATGATCGCTACGGAGAAAGAGTATGATTCGCTACGGAGAAAAGGTATGATAAGCTACGGAGAAAGAGTATGATAGCTACGG
The DNA here is from genome assembly GCF_002910315.2 of Salvelinus sp. IW2-2015. NCBI lineage: Eukaryota > Metazoa > Chordata > Actinopteri > Salmoniformes > Salmonidae > Salvelinus > Salvelinus sp. IW2-2015. The sequence goes on along the minus strand of NW_019944341.1, from coordinate 12,734 downwards.
AGAAAAGAGTATGTTAGCTACGGAGAAAGATTGATAGCTACGGAGAAAAGAGTATGATAGCTACGGAGAAAAGAGTATGATAGCTACGGAGAAAAGAGTATGATAGCTACGGAGAAAGAGTATGATAGCTAACGTGGAAAAAGAGTATGATAGCACGGAGAAAAGTATGATAGGCAGGAGAAGAGTATGATAGCAAAGGAGAAAGGTATGATAGCTACGGAGAAAGAGTATGATAGCTACGGAGAAAGAGTATGTTAGCTACGGAGAAAAGAGTATGATCGCTACGGAGAAAAGAGTACGATAGCAAAGGAGAAAAGAGTATGATAGCAAAGGAGAAAGAGTATGATAGCAAAGGAGAAAAGAGTTATGATAGCAAAGGAGAAAAGAGTATGATCGCCAAAGGAGAAAAGAGTATGATCGCAAAGGAGGAAAAGAGTATGATGCTATGGAGAAAAGGAGTTATGATAGTAGGAAAAAGAGTATGAAGCAAGGAGAAAGAGGTATGATAGCAAAGGAGAAAAGGTATGTAGCAAAGGGAAAAGAGTATGATAGCAAAGGAGACAAAGAGTATGATAGCAAAGGAGAAGAGTGATGACGCAAAGGAGCGGAGAAAATTCAGGTGTTTGATTGCAAATGCGGAGGAAGTGGAAAAGAGAACACAGAAGGCTGAGTTGGGATTATGGTTCATTGTTTAGTTAGCTACATGTCTAAACAAAAGATTCCACAATGCAAGTAATCCTTTTACTGTACCGTTTACACCTTCTGGATCCTGTGCATGTGACAAATAAGCATTGATTTGATTTGATAATAGTGTGTGTTTACCAGAGACGGTAATGTGAAGAACAACATGACCTGCACCAAAGTCAAATTAGGACATAACGTTAGGCCAACGAGACAGTGTCCAAGATATACAATTATCGGGTAGAATGCCATGCTTTTATTTTGTCACACTAACAACCGTTAGCTATTTTTTGTAATTAGCTCACCATTAAATAGTAAATAATTATATTGTTGTGAGTTTATTTTCCTGTAATAATGAATACAAATTAGCTAAAGTTAAGACATTGTCGGCTATATGATATGTTCATTATTTGAACTGGCTAACCAGCTAACTTAACGTTAGCCAGCTAACTTAATAACGTTAGCCAGGTAGCTAACAAGCTGGAAACAAACCAAAACATTGTTTCGAAAGTTGCTTTTAGTTGCCTGGTTTGCTAGATTGACACATACTACATATATTTTTAAACAGGTAGGTTTATTGGTGTTAAAATACACCAGTTATGCTATTTTGGACCACCAGGCTGCTGATGTCATGCAGTCTGTTGTTTTTATGTTTCTACTTTTTCATAACGACAACTACAAGTTTGATGTCGGACGACAATAGAATGTTCATGATGTCACCGTGACAACTGAATACAGACATGTMGATAGACGTCGTATAAACCAGCCTTTAGTCTTGAAATATTTGGTTGTTTAGTACACTACCGTACTCACTGTTTAGCACATGGCCTCACATGTGAATCCTTAAAGAGATGGGTGGGGCTTAAGAGGGTGTAAACGATGCTGAACGGGTGTACACAAAGAAGAGCTCTCCAGTAGTTGTACCAAAAATATTCAAGGACCATTTTCTCAAAAGTGGGATTACAAGTTTATCAACTTTCAAAGCAGAATTATTTTCCCATTGTTCCTCAACTGTAGTGTATGATATACAATTTTACAGCTCTGAGTCTGTACTTTTATCCAATGTAAAAAATACCATTTTAAATGTTGCTACATCAGACGGAATCGAGCCGATCGGTCACATTTTGCATCATTATGATGTTGTTGCTCGGTGACACTTTGCTTCTTGAAAGTCTAATATCTTGACTGCTGACATACAAAACATTTTGGGACAGTTTCAGCAGCGGACAAATTATTTAAAAAAAATGTAAGATCGTTTTTGAGTGGAGTTTCCTTTTAAGGGGTCAGAGTTCGATAATCCAGGTCATTCAAGTCAAACTGGCCACAGACGACAGTTCTTCTATAACAGTTCAACTAATCCAGCCAGTCCCAATTCGCTCCCTAGCCCTTCCTCTTGGCCCTAACCCTTCGATGGTTGCAGATCTGTAAAACGTAAGTTCAACATGAACTATACCTATCCAGGCCCTTCAGATCTAGAAACATTGACTACACCTATCCAGGCCCTTCAGATCTACAAACAGTGACGGGTTAGGGCCAAGGTAAAGAGGTAGAGCGCGAATTTGGAATCGGCTCTCCTATCGTTGTTTTGTCTTCTTCTTCTTATGCTTGAGTTAAACACTGTGAGCCAAAGCATGAGATACAGTTGAAATCGCAAATTTACTTACACCATAGCCAAATACTTTAAACTCAGCTTTTCACAATCCTGACATTTAATCCTAGTAAAATTCCCTGTCGTCCTATCCACTTAATTTAAGAATGTGAAATGTCATCTAATAGTAGAGAAGGATTTATTTCAGCTTTATTTCTTTTATCACATTCCCAGTGGGTTAGAAGTTTACATACACTTAATTAGTATTTTGGTAGCATTGCCTTTAAATTGTTTAATTGGGTCTAATGTTTGCGATGCCTTCCACAATTTGTTGTGATTTGGCATTCCTTCTGACAGAGCTGTGTTAACTGAGTCAGTTTGTAGGCCTCCTTGCTCGCACACGCTTTTCAGTTCTGCACACACATTTTCTATAGATTGAGGTCAGGGCTTTGTGATGGCCACTCCAATACCTTGACTTTGTTGTCCTTAAGCCATTTACCACACTTTGGAAGATCTGGGGTCAATGTCCATTTGGAAGACCCATTTGCGACCAAGCTTTAACTTCCTGACTGATGTCTTCAGATGTTGCTTCAATATCCACATAATTTTCCTCCATGATGCCATCTATTTTGTGAAGTGCACCAGTCCCTTCTGCCAGCAAAGTACCCCCACAACATGATGCTGCCACCCCATGCTTCGCATCTGGGATTGTTCTTCGGCTTGCAAGCCCTCCCTTTTTCCTCCAAACATAACGATGGTCAGTATGGCCAAACAGTTCTATTTTTGTTCATCAGACAGAGGGATTCTCCAAAAAGTACAATCTTTGTCCCTAGTGCAGTTGCAAACCGTAGCTTGTCTTTTTTATGCCGGTTTTGGAGCAGAGGCTTCTTCCTTGCTGAGCGGCCTTTCACGTTTATGCGATAGAGACTCGTTTTACGTGGATATAGATACTTTTGCAGCTGTTTCCTCCAGCATCTTCACAAGGTCCTTGCTGTTGTTCTGAGATTGATTTGCACTTTTCGCACCAAGTGCATTCATCCTAGGAACGAACAGTCTCCTTGCTGAGTGGTATGACGGCTGCGTGTCCCATGGTGTTTATCCTTGCGTACTATTGTGGCATGGCGAGCGTGGTACCTTCAGGTGTTTGGAAATTGCTCCCAAGGATGAACCAGACTTGTGGAGGTCTACACATTTTCTTCTGAGGTCTTGGCTGATTTATTTATTTCCCCATGTTCAAGCAAAGAGGCACTGAGTTTGAAGGTAGGCCTTGAAATACATCCACAGGTACACCTCCAATTGACTCAAATGATGTCAATTAGCCTATCAGAAGCTTCTAAAGCCATGACATAATTTTCTGGAATTTTCCAAGCTGTTTAAAGCACAGTAACTTAGTGTATGTAAACTTCTGACCCATTGGATTTGTGATACAGTGATTATAAGTGATAATCTGTCTGTAAACAATTGTTGGAACAATTACTTGTGTCATGCACAAAGTAGATGTCCTAACTGACTTGCCAAAACTATAGTTTGTTAACAATACATTTGTGGAGTGGTTGAAAAACAATGTTTAATGACTCCAACCTAAGTGTATGTAAACTTCCAACTGTACCAATGCAGCACATACGTTGAGCCAACGCAGTAAGATACAGCTAACATAGCGACACTGCAGGTAACATCTTAACCCTGAGATGTATGAGTTTTAATGGTACTGTGAGATATAGACATGATGCTTTATAACAGAGGTCTAGTCAGTTCTAAGGGACATTCCTCCAAAGGAGGTTGGTGGCACCTTAATTGGGGAGGACGGCCTCATGGTATTGGCTGGAGCGGAAGGAGGGAACGGTATCAAATACATCAAACACATGCTTTCCTTGTGTTTGATGTCATTCCATTCGCTCCATTCCAGCCATTATGAGCCGTCCTCCCCTCAGCAGCCTCCACTGCATCCTTCATWGTCTAGACTAGAGACCTGAAGTTCAAACAGACTACTGTGAGTCCAACTCTGTTCAGAACGATTTAGTAACCTGCCTTTCGCTGTAGAATTGATTAACCTTTCTGCATTTTACTTCCAAAATTGTTATTTCAACCTTGTGCAGCATTACCGTGCATAAATAAGAGATGAACGATTCTTCTTTCAAATATGATCTCCCCTTTCTCTACCATGGATAGTTCTGTTGTCTCGTGGAGTTATGTCTAGATGAAAGAGGGTGACGTTTCTCTTCCTGGTCCTGTTGAAGTAGCTCGCCATGATTGGAAGAGTCTGYGTGTTACTGTCTGGGGGAATATATGGACKTGGAGATAATATATGGACCTGGAGATAAATTGCCTCAGTCTAGGTTCTCTAAAGGCTACACAGTCCACATGATTTATTTCTCTATATGGAGAGAGAGATCGGTAGTCAGATGGATTACACAGAAATACATGTTGATAGAGAGGCAGACAGACAGACACAGAGATGTACAGATACACTGACTGACATGCAGACTGACATGCAGCCTGACATACAGGCAGACTGACAGACAGGTAGACAGACAGACAGGTAGACAGACAGACTGTTATAGAGGAAGGGAAACATCTCAGACAGCCACATGACACACGCTAACAGATATCAGTATCAGCTGGGAGCATTGCCATTGATGAACTGAACATCTAGCCATATGGTGTGGTGTGTGGTGCACTTCAAAAGAGGAAGATCATGTGTTGGTTTAGGGAGAGACGACGGTCTCTTTAAGTAGGTGATAGGCCCGGGGCCTGAGGCATTGTGGCTGTCTTGTCTGAAACTGCCTCTGAATTATTAGAAGGCTGCAACATCTGGAAACACAGTGATGGATGGCCAGGTGTGTGTGACACACACACACACACACACACACACACACACACACACACACACACACACACACACACACACACACACACACACACACAGATAGAAGGAAAGGAATAAAGGAATCCAGCTAAGAGAAAAGTATACATACAAGATTTGACAGTTTGCAGTTTAATACCCGTCTATCTCTTCAAATGTCTCGGAATATGATTTATTCTACTACAAAGAGATACAGTCAGTGATGAACTGTTTATCGCCCTGACAACAGACACATAAAAGACCAGATAATAGCAGCATTTTCAATTTGATGAGATTATTACAGTCCTAATCACCCCTGAGTCAGTGGAAATGATACCAAATCACTACTCTGAATGTGGTGATACTAGGGCTATGAGATAACATGAAGGAAAGGCCTCTTTGGTGTGTGTGTGAAGGGGCTGTGTGTGTGTGAAGGGGCTGCATCTAAGCATGGCTAGGTTAGGTGAATCAGCTCTCTACTACAGTGGGAACCGTAAGGCACATTATACAGTAGATACCCAGCCCTGGTCTACAACAGAGCACACAGATAACTCTCCCTTATACAGTAGATACCTCAGCCCAGCCCTACAACAGAGCACACAGATAACTCTCCCTTATACAGTAGATACCCAGCCCTGCCCTACAACAGAAACAGAAGCACAGATAACTCTCCTTATACAGTAGATACCCAGCCCTGACCCTACAACAGAGCACACAGATAACTCTCCTTATTACAGTAGATACCCAGCCCTGCCCTACAACATAACACACAGAAAACTCACCCTTATACAGTAGATACCAGCCCTACAACATAACACACAGAAAACTCACCCTTATACAGTAGATACCCAGCCCTGCAACAGAACACACAGATAACTCACCCTTATATAGTAGATACCCAGCCTTGCAACAGAACACACAGATAACTCACCCTTATATAGTAGATACCCAGCCCTGCAACAGAACACACAGATAACTCACCCTTATATAGTAGATACCCAGCCTTGCAACAGAACACACAGAAAACTCACCCTATACAGTAGATACCCAGCCCTGCCCTGCAACAGAACACACAGATAACTCTCCTTATACAGTAGATACCCCAGCCCTGCCCTACAACAGAGCACACAGATAACTCTCCCTTATACAGTAGATACCCAGCCCTGCCCTACAACATAACACACAGATAACTCTCCCTTATACAGTAGATACCCAGCCCTGCAACAGAACACACAGATAACTCACCCTTATACAGTAGATACCCAGCCCTACAACAGAGCACACAGATAACTCACCCTTATACAGTAGATACCCAGCCCTGCCTGCAACAGAACACACAGATAACTCTCCCTTATACAGTAGATACCCAGCCCTGCAACAGAACACACAGATAACTCACCCATATACAGTAGATACCCAGCCCAGCCCTGCAACAGAACACACAGATAACTCCCCTTATATAGTAGATACCCAGCCTTGCAACAGAACACACAGATACCTCTCCTTATATAGTAGATACCCAGCCCTGCAACAGAACACACAGATAACTCACCCTTATACAGTAGATACCCAGCCCTGCAACAGAGCACACAGATAAACTCCCCTATACAGTAGATACCCAGCCTTGCAACAGAACACACAGATAACTCACCCTTATACAGTAGATACCCAGCCCTGCCCGACAACAGACACACACAGATAACTCACCCGTATACACGTATTTCGCACGCGACCGTACTCCGACTCCTGCTGTTACGATACAGAAGCACCATCACACGCAGTACAGGCTACTGCACAACTCCGTGTATAGTGTTCGTGTGTTAGATTCCCGAGGGACTCGTCAGGTTTCAGTGGCTCGTCAATCTTTCATCGTGTATAAAACGGAAATCAGCCGCACAGATGACGTCGTCTAGACCAAGACCAGTTTAGCGGTAAACAAATAATAAGCTAAGGGCGCAGTACCAGGCACTGCTATGCAAACGAGGGGAAAGGACTATGATAACATTCACCACACCGTAGGAAGTACGAGTTCATGCCAGACTCGACCACCTGTCAGCACTCATGACATCAGTCACAGTATTTAACGGCGCGTCGTCACCTTCTCAAGTCGTCAAAGCATTTATAACTCTTGTGGCTGCGTTCATCCAGATAGTTCAGAGGTCACCAGCACCTCACAGCAGGGAGTCGGCATGGGAAATAACTCACGCGTGCTCGAGTAGTATAGCCTAAGAGACAACGTATCCACTCTCATTTCCTATTGGCCACATATCCTCCATGTGTGAACATGCAACAAAAATATCCCTATCACACAATCTACATTAATAGATATCACAAGCGCTGCTTTGCGATAATACTAGGTATTTGGCACCTAGCACACTGCGATTAGTACACTCTACGACGCGATATAAGTACTCACTATCTATCCGACGTCTCAAAAAACGGAAATACTGAGACAAGTAGGTTGCAGGGTTTCACAGAGTTGCATCGCGCACTGCGCAGGACTCCATGATTCAAGTGCACCTGTCAAGACAGCCACACGCACTCTAGAGTACACTCACCCTTGAGAGGGGCCGCATAATCTAGGTCATATCCTGCTCGAGCCTTGAGGGCAACAGCAGCACTTCCACTTTTAAACTCCTCATAGAGTGGAGTGATATCCAGACGACCTTTGCAACAGGAACACAACTCAACATAAAGGACTCAGAACCTAATAATACACAACGAACATCAGACATGCCCAGCCTCTCCCGTTTGTTCCTCCTTCTCACGAGGTTATCACTACACAGTATATGCTATGCCCATCCATATAGTGAGAGTACACTACCAGTGTCCTCGGTAGTCACAATCACACAACACACACTAGAAACCTCAGATCTCCCCGTTATATAGTCACCATCTACCCTTGCCCTCCTCGCCAACAGAACACACAGATACGCTTCCCATATCCATCCTAAAACTAATCAAGCACAATATAACCCAGTCCCACCTTATGCCTCGCGTAAACCAGACAACAAGGCATCAATCACAGTATATTAGCAGCACTTGCGTCAATAAAGAGCATTTAAGTGTTTGCACTCTATCTGCTGGTAGAAGACTCCACGAGAGCACCTTGCAGACTAGTAACATACGAGTCATTTAGACAGCCAATCAACGCTGCATAAACTCACATATGATGATTACGACCAGAGGGTTCCATCATCCTCCCCGCCTATAGCACATAAGTAGCCAAAACAGAATTCGATCACAAAACGAAGACTACCTACTGCCCTGTATATAGTAGAACCCAGATCGCCAGAGGGCATCTTGAGAATGATGCTATGTGAAAACAAGAGAAGAGACACACAGTAGTAGACTGAATCCTCAGAAGGATTGGGACTATACATAACAGTTTACTCCTGAGTTGATGTTATACTACCATTCCCTTGCGTCTGGCTACACAGAACCACAGATACCTCACCCTTATATAGTAGATACCAGCCCTCCCTGACACCAGAACACACAGATACCGCACCCTTTATACAGTAGATACCCAGCGCCTGCAACAGAAACACACAGATACTCACCCTTATACAGTAAGATACCCAGCCCGTGCAACAGAACAACCAGATAACTCACCCTTATACAGTTAGATACCCAGCCTTGCAACAGACACACAGATAACTCTGCCCTATACGAGTAGGATACCCAGCCCTGCCCCTACAAACAGAACCACACAGGATAACTCTCCTTTATACAGTTAGATACCCAGCCCTGCCCACAAACAGAACACAGCAGATAACGTCTCCCTTATACGAGTAGGATACCAGCCCTGCAACAGAACACACAGAGAACTCACGCGCTGTTGGCAGCGGATTGAGAACAGAGCTCCAATGTAGCTTTCTCTTATTATTACTGTAATTCATCTTTATTTAATGAGTGACTGTCCAGGGATA
>NW_019944341.1:0-3081 GCF_002910315.2 Salvelinus sp. IW2-2015 | reverse complement strand
TTACATGAACAGTGGGGACCAGATATTACCTGACATTTACGGTGGTCGATGTTGTTTTGTGTCCAATGTTTTTCATTGAACAATATCTGAAACACCGCACAATAGTATTATACAAACACAACACCCCCTACCCACTCTCCACAACTTCCAGACTTCTTGTGAACTATCAAGTTTGAAGTTTTATTAGTCTTATGTATGGGATACACATGGTGTACACCGTCCAACGAAATGCTTACTTGCAGGTTCCTTCTTGACAATGCAATAAAAGATAATCAAACCTATTTGAGGGAAATCTTCTGTTAAACCCTGTTAAACTTGGGGGAACTGTGGAGCTACGGTTAGAGGAAGTATGCCTGGTTCCTGTCATTCTGGCCCCTGTTGTCCTCACTCACTTGCGACAGACTCATACACATACATAGGGTCGCATGTTTTGCAGATGCTTGCATGGGGTAGCTTGACTATATAATGCTCCTGTACTCTGTCTGTTTTTGGCCTTTCACTCCATCTCACCTGCGGGGATGGGGCGACCAGCCTCCTTATTATAATACGTTTTTAATAAAAGTAATACCTTGATTGATTATTGATTTTGCCTCTCCTCGTTATTAGTTAAAGGTAGAATTTCCACCACACATAAGAATAAGAACACAAAGTAAATGGCTCAGTAGAATAGAATAAACATTTTAGCATAAAACCCAAAAGGGTTCTACCTGGAACCAAAAACAGATCTATGGGGACAGCCGAAGAACCCTTTTGGAACCCTTTTTTCTAAGTGTCGTCCAATATTTACACGTGTTTTGGGGGGCAAGTGTTCAATTGTCCAATCATAATAAGAGTCTGGTAGCAGAAGTTGTGATGTAAATATTAGTCATTTAGCAGACGCTCTCATCCAGAGCGACTTACAGGAGCAATTAGGGTTAAGTGCCTTGCTCAAGGGTACATAGACAGATTTTTTACATAGTCAGCTTGGGGATTCGAAACAGAAACCTTTCGGTTACTGGCCCAACGCTCTTAACCGCTAGGCTACCTGCCGCCCATCTGTGTAGTATGAATGTGTTTGTGTATGTGTGTGTGTGCGTGTGCACGTGTGTGTTTGTGTGTGTGCATGAGTGAGTGAGTAAGTGAGTGATCGAGCGAGTGCGTCTGCTATGTCAAAGGTTCATTAGGGAATTGATATCGGTTTTACTGTGACTACAGGTTCACTGTTCCGAGTTCATGGAGTACCCAGAGGTGGAGAATCTTCATGATTTCTACACCACTGAGGAGCGATATGTCCACACCCAGGACCAGCGAGGGCTGTACGTGGTGTACGACGTGGCTCTGAAGGACCTGGAGGAGCTGGAAGACACACTGACTCTTCTGGGCTCACACTACATCCAGAGGAGTAGTTGGAGGGTCAAGGGCCAGTCTGAGGGAGGCAGGGTCAAGGGTCAGTCTGAGAGGTCACATAGCTCTGCAACGACAGACCTCCACTCTTCCTGGGCTCAGACAGATGTGGATAGAGTTGCAGTTCTCCTAGACCTGTGGACATGCGAAGCTGCTTTTTTGGAGAGCAAAGTGCAGGTTAGTAAATATGCTGAACAGGGCCGTGTTCATTAGGGCACGAAACAGAAAACATCTTAAAATGTTCTGAAACGGAAAACAAAAATTCACATTTCTCGTTGGACATTTAGTCCCTCCCTGTTTCAGTCTGTTTTCTTCTCATTGATGCCTAATGAACACGACCCAGGCGATAATCAGTTTATTTTAAGTCCAGTATATTGCGTGTCATTACTTGAACCATGCTCTGTTAATTTCCAGCTGTTGAACTGCTATATTGAGGCCTACCAACATGTGACAGGACCAGAAGAGAGGTTCTCCTTGGCTCAGGTCATCACAGACATCATGCACAGGAGGCCTCGGCTACACCTGGACATGGGAGCAGAGTACTTTGTTCAGGCCTACCGGGCAGAGATGGTCTGTATGCAGACACACCAGCAACTCATCAGAGCCGTGCTGGATAACCAAGTAATTGCTTCTGAAAAATTGTGGCACAGCCTAGAGAGCTATTGATGGCAGTGTGGATAGTTAAATCATAACAGGTGTATCTGCCTTGAAGGACCATGAATAAACTATTGGCTGGGATAGCCCGTTAGCAAAGATAATAAAGGCAATAGGTTTTGAAGTCGAATATACAGTATATTCACTTTTCCATGCCATGCGTTCTAAAGGTCTCTCTAACTGTGTTATGTTGACTATTAGATAGATCGTCAGCGGCAATACCTCCATCGGGTGTGGAGAGGAGGTCAGGGACAGGGAGCTACTCCTTGTGACTATGGTCTTCCTCCTAACTATGTGGCCAAACATCTGGTGTCCCTCGGTGGTGGCAGGCAAGTCCTAGTTCTACCCATGAATTATAGACTGATTACAGTGTAATGTGATATCACCTCAAAACAGACTAACATGTTAAACAGTATAAATGAATAGCTAATATAAAAATGTGTGCGCACACCCCTGCCTGTCTGTTCTCTTGCTACCAGTCCCGCCCTGATGAATGTGTTCCTTCTGGAGGTGCACCACTCCCTAAGCCTGGCCTCTGAAATGTACCAGGCCCTGACCCAGGCTCACACTGAGCTCTGCCAGCTCCACCGTGCCAGGGGGGTGACGGAGAGAGTCACCCTGGAACAGAGACTCCTACAGCGGGCTCTGCAGCACTGGCACTCCCTGGATCCTCCCGGGGCCTACTATAGCTCTCAAACTCAAAAGGATGTGAGTCGAGTATCTGTATGACAGCTGTTTTATCCATCTCACAGTGTTTATGAGGGTGTTGTGTGATAAGGAGGCAGGACTAACCATGAAGACCTCAGAGTGTACAGGAAATGAAACTGAAAGTGACCCAGTCCTGTGCTGGACTGAGTTCGTTTCCACAAAGTTCCCTACTTTCTGCCACATATTCAACGTTTATCTGATCTAGGACCCGTTTTAATCCTCATAATCATAATGAATACGATTACATGAACAGTGGGGACCAGATATTACCTGACATTTACGGTGGTCGATGTTGTTTTGTGTCCAATGTTTTTCATTGAACAATATCTGAAACAC
>NW_019944340.1:72734-76965 GCF_002910315.2 Salvelinus sp. IW2-2015 | reverse complement strand
GTGCACACTCTCTCTCTCTCTCTCTCTCTCTCTCTCTCTCTCTCTCTCTCTCTCTCTCTCTCTCTCTCTCTCCTCTCTCTCTCTCTTCTCTCTCTCTCTCTCTCTCTCTCTCTCTCTCTCTCTCTCTCTCTCTCTCTCTCTCTCATCTGTATCAATAACCGAGACAAAAAAATTCTCTTATGATCGGAAATCCTCGTGAATGACTAAAAAGGAGAATCCACACCAATTACATTCCTTAAATAGCAATTATGATCAATCTGCTGGTCTGTATGGAACGTTACTGTGTGGATGAACAAGAGAGAGAGAGATGTGGGAGAGGAGAGAGAGAGAGGCAGCGAGCGAGAGAGAGGCCAGAGAGAGAGAGAGAGATTCTTACTGTGAGACTTTAGAAACTCTATAAACGTACACTCAGAACCAAAAAAAGCCTAGTACAAACAGCAAGCAGCTGACACTAATGAGGAGTCCATAAACACAAACAACTTCTGGCAAAATTGGAAAAAACTAAAAAATATCTAAACAAGAGGATTTACGATACAAAATGGGACATATGGACAACCCATTTTTTAAAACACTCTACAACACCGTTTCAATATTGACACAAACGCAGAACAACGCCAAATTCTATGAGAAGTTGAATGGATTAGGAGAAAGCTATAAAGGGACAATCAAAATCCATTGGACTCCCCAATTACTGACCAGAGCCTCTATAAGAAAACGTCAGGCTCTCAAATTTAAAAAGCATGCGGACCTGATGGCATTCCTAAATGAGATGCTCACCTCACTAGTGAAAAATTTAAATTGGCTATATTAAAACTGTTTAATTTGATCCTGAGTGTAGTTATTTCCCTGACATCTGGAATCAAGGACTCATAAACCCCAATCTTTAAAAACGGAGACAAATTTGACCCTAACAATTACAGAGGCATTTGTGTGAACAGTAACCTGGGGAAGGTTTTCTGTAGTAATTATAAAGTCAAAGTCTAAACTTCCTTAATAAGCACAATGTCTTGAGTAAAAGCCACAATTGGATTTATACCAAAACATCGCACAACTGATCATATTTACCCACCTTACCACACCCTGATAGATAAACATGTCCATCAAAATAATACCACAAATAACGCTTGCGTTTATCGACTTACAAAAAGCATTTTGATTATCTATTTGGCATACAGGACTGTTCTATCAAAGTTATTGAAAGTGGTGTAGGGGTACATCCGCTCTCTTTCATGTGTCTGTCTGTGTGTGATGACAGAAGTTGTTTCCCCCAGCCAGATGTCACAGGGGAAAAGCCTCTGTATTCTCTGTAGTTCCTCTAATGTACTGTTTGTCACGGTACAATAACACTGTCTGCAAGGAATAGCAAGCAATTAGTAACACACACACGCCAGTGTATGCACGCACGCATACACACACACTCATACGCCAATGTACGCACAAACGCATGCAAACATGCACACACATACAAACACACACACATTAACTCAGAGTGTAGATAATTAGCTGCAGGGGGAGAGGTAGGGAGAGAGATGCATGGCTGTTTGAAGGTCTGCTGGGATTTGTTGTGTTGCTTTGTACTGTTAATTAAAACTAAACGTTAGTGCTGCTAACCTCACAAAAAATAATAATGTAAAAAAATATGTATTGTTACGTAGACTGGACAGGTGCAGTGAAATGTGTTGTTTTACAGGGTCAGCCATAGTAGTACGGCGCCYCTGGAGCAAATTAGGGTTAAGTGCCTTGCTCAAGGCCAAATCGACAGATTTTACACCTTGTCAGCTCAGGTGTTTAAACATGGGACCTTTCTGTTACTGGCCCAACGCTCTAMCAGCTAGGCCACCTGCCACCCACTGCCTTCAAAATGATGGGGTCAATTCCATTTCAGTTCTGTCAATGTACTTCCTGAATTGATGGCGTTGGAACCCTGTTAAACATTCTGGTGTCATTTTGACTGTACTGTAAGCTAAACCTATAACCTATATATCTGTTACTTTTTTCTCTGTGATTTTTCTCTMTTTCTCTCTCCAGAGTGATTGTATCCCACAAGAAGACTTCACTCCAGAGCTCTACAAAGTGTTCCTCACCAACATCTGTCCTCGACCAGAAATAGACAATATCTTCTCTGAAATGTAAGACAACTGTCGCTCAGAGCTACCCAGAACTAACAAGCATAGTACTTAATACTTAGTACTACACTTTAGCATTATTAAGGTTCATATTAGGACATTTAAACAGTAAAATACACTTGTCCTTCTTCAACGTGGAAAAGTCCTGTTAAACAAGTTTAAAGTGAGTTGAAACTAAATTGCCACACTCTAGAGCAATTTGATGATGAACTTTGTCCTTTGTGGTTTCGTGTCTTTTTTTTAAATGTTAAAAGTGTAAATCACTTGGCCGTTCTTCCTTCAAGCAATCTTCAGAGAGAGAGAGAGAGAGAGAGAGAGAGAGAGAGAGAAATTCGATATGTTCTGGTAGAAACAGGGATATGAAAGGATTTATAATCAGAGCTCATAATTGACTTAACACATTTGATCCTCCCTTTCCTCATCTCTTTCTCTCTTTCATTCTCTTTCTATCCATTTATCTCCTCTCATATCTTGTTCCCTGCTTCTCCTCCCTCTCCTCTCCCCCCTTTCTGCTCTCCTCCCTCTCGTCTCTCCTCCCTCTCTCCTCTCCTCCGCTATCTCCCTCCATCTTCTCCTCTCCTCCCTCTCTCCTAGTGGAGCTAAAAGCAAACCCTACCTGACAGTGGAGCAGCTGACTGACTTTATAAACGTCCGACAGAGAGACCCTCGTCTCAACGAGATCCTCTACCCTCCTCTCAAACCTGAACAGGTTCAGAGCCTGCTGGACAAGTATGAACTCAATGAAATGCTGGCGCAGAAAGGTTGGCATGAGTCACACACACACACACATGCACTCACACACACACATTCATTGTTTTAGAGGAACTCTGGTGTTTTGAGAGTACACATTCACCCCCCTTCTCCGGAGGGGTGGTGAGTTTGGCAGGGCAGTTACCATAGAAACCACTCAGCCGCATCCAAGGGGCCAACACAGTTCTAAAAACCCAAACTCTCTCTCACGTACAGCCTTGCTGTACACTTCCTTCCTCTCTCATACATGTGTGTGTGCGCGTSTGCACGTGTGCGTGTGTGTGTGTGTGTGTCTGGGGACTACGTTCCAGAACAAGCAGCTGGAGAGCAGTAGTGCTCACTGGTAGATAACACCTGTCTGTTTACCTATTACGCTTAGACTGGTGTCATACACACACACACACACTCACACACACTCACACTCACACACACACACACACACACACACACTGTCTATCACACAGTCACACTCAGTTTCTCCCTCATTTAGAAGAACAGTCAAATAGTTATCATGAAATAGTCCTGTCTCATCCCAGGTATACACACCACACTGTTTCAGACACCGACTACTGGCAGTACTGAGTTGAAAACAATGTTATTATACACGTTGTTATTAGAACCGTTATAACCACTTTATAATGAGTTAATAACCCTTTATTACCATGTTATTCTAAATCTATTCCATCCCTGGTTATCTGTTTTTTGAGCTCTGCGGTTACAGTCAGTATCTAGCGTGCCAGAACGTACACATGGTGTCCTGCTGGTTCTACTAATAGTTTCTAGACAGTCAGACAGTGAGGAGTGATGCCTGCTTTAGACAGAGGGATGGGGGGGAGTCCAAAATGGCACCATATTCCCCTTATGGGCCCTGGTCAAAAGCAGTGCACTTTATAGGGCCCTTTATAGGGCCCTTTATAGGGTGTCGTTTAGGAGGACAGGAGACACAAGTTTAGATGTAGTGTCTCCTGGAAAGAAACTGTTCAGTATCGTGGTGTGACAATATGAGCCTGTGATTTTCTGTGACCATGGGGTTGTGGTATATTATGAGCCTGTGATTTCTGTGACCATGGGGTTGTGGTATATTATGAGCCTGTGATTTCTGTGACCATGGGTTGTGGAATATATTATGAGCCTGTGATTTTCCTGTGACCATGGGGTTGTGGTATATATGCAGAAACTTGTGTTTTCTGCTGCTTTTAACCTTTTTAGACAGTAAGCAGACAACAGGTCAACCGTGCTTCAGCAATATTTCCCAGGACAAATTTGATCTGTTTCTTGATTCAAATTGACCTAACAATGACGTGACACATATGTATCTCTCTCAGAACAAAGACCACATCAAATCTCTCTCTTTA
>NW_019944340.1:66935-72709 GCF_002910315.2 Salvelinus sp. IW2-2015 | reverse complement strand
TTTTTCCTTCTCCTGGCAGCGTGTTGGTGTTGGCAGGGCCAGTTACCATAGAAAACCACTCCAGCCGCATCCAAGGGCCAACACAGTTCTAAAAACCCACAACTCTCTCTCACGTTACAGCCTTGCGTACACTTCCTTCCTCTCCATACATGTGTGTGTGCGCGTGTGCACCTGCTGCTGTGTTGTGGTGTGTGTTGGGGACTCACGTTCCAGAACAAGCAGCTGGAGAGCAGTAGTGCCTCACTGGTAGAATAACACCTGTCTGTTTAACCTATTACGCTTTAGATTCTGTTCATCACACACACACACACACTCAACACACACTCACACTCACCACACACACACACACACACACACACTGTACCACAACAGTCACACTCAGTTTCTCCCTCATTTAGAAGAAAACAGATCAAGATAGTATCATGAAATAGTCCTGTCTCATCCCAGTATACCACACCACACTGTTTCAGACACCGACTACTGCCAGTACTGAGTTGAAAAACAATCGTTATTATACACGTTGTTATTAGAACGTTATAACCACTTTATAATAGTTAATAACCCGTTATTACCATGTTATTCTAAATCTATTCCATCCCTGGTATCTGTTTTTTGAGCTCTGCGGTGTACAGTCAGTATCTAGCGTGCCAGAACGTACACATGGTGTCCTGCTGTTCTACTAATAGTTTCTAGACAGTCACACAGTGAGAGTGATGCCTGCTTTAGACAGAGGGATGGGGGAGTCCAAAATGCACCATATTCCCCTTATGCCCTGCGTCAAAGCAGTGCACTTTATAGGGCCCTTTATAGGGCCTTTATAGGGTCGTCTTAGGAGGACAGGAGACACAAGTTTAGATGTAGTGTCTCCTGGAAAGAAACTGTTCAGTATCGTAGGTGTTGGACAAAATATGAGCCTGGTGATTTTCTGGTGACCACTGGGTGTGGTATATTAATGAGCCTGTCGATTTGACCATGGGGTGTGGTATATATGAGCCTGTGATTTCTGTGACCATGAGGTTTGGTATATATTATAGCCTGTGATTTTTGTACCATGGGTCCTTGGCGGTTTGGTATATTATGAGCCTGTGATTTTCTGTGGACCATTTGGGTTAGCATAGTGGTTCATTCATGAGCCTATGTGAATTTACATGTTGAACCATGGGGTTTGTGCATATATATGAGCCTCGTGATTTCTTGTGGAGGCCATGGGGTTGTGGTAGATATATATGACCTGGATTTTCTGTGACATCTCATTGGCGGTTTGTGGTATATTATGGCCCTGTTGATTTGTGACCATTGGGTTGTGGTATATTATGAGCCTGTGATTTTGACCAGGTTGATAATATGACCTTCGTGTTTTCCTGTACTGTTGTGCGTAGTATTATGAGCTTGTGTTTTCTCTCGCTTTTTAACCTTTATTAGACAATACAGCAGACAAACAGGTCAACCGTGAGCTTCAGCACAATTTCCCAGGACACAATCATTGATCTGTATTACTATGATTTCAAAATTGACCTAACATGAGTGACACTATGTATTCCTCCAAGAACAAAGACACCATCACCGTTTTCCTCGTCTCCCTGGCGAGGTTGCAGTCCCTGGTGCTCACGAAAATTCAAGAAGAAGGGGTCCGCCTCCAAGGTATCACCACACAACCTCACATACCCATACTCTTCCGCGGGTCCAGTGCTGCCAACCTGTGCCAGATCCTCTGCGCAGTATTTCATATAGGCCCTGAAGGCAGCAGGAAACGGACCTGCCATCTAGAGCTGGCTGAAGAGTTACAACTCACAGCGACTCACAGCGCACCACCACACTCACACACTCACACATCACACACTCCCACACTGAAGTAAACAGGCCTGAGGGAGTAGGACAGGCGAAGTTGCTAAACAGCGCTCTGAGAGAGTAGGACAGGATCATAACAGGCCTGAGGGAGTAGCACAGGAGAGTAAACAGGCCTGAGAGGAGTAGGACAGGATGAATAAAGGCCTTGAGGGATTATAGCTGACAGGAGATTTGAGTAACAGGGCCTTGGAGAGTGAGTGTTGGGACAGGAAAGAATAAGAGGGCCTGATGCGAGTAGGACAGGAGAAGTAACAGGGCCTGATGGAGTAGGACTTGTATCCACAGGTAACAGCCCCTGAGGGATAGAACAGAGTGTGATTCACCAGGCCCCTGATGGGATAAACAGGGACATAAGTAAACAAGCGTCGATGGGCCAATTATAAAGACAGAAGGAAGAAAACAAGCCTGATGGGAGACCACCTAGGACCCAGACGTTAACATGCCTCTGATGGAAGCTAGAACATCAGAGGTACAGTTGAGAGGGAGTAGACAGAGAACATACACAGGCCTGAGAGCTACGGACCAGGAAAGAGTAACAGGCCCTGAGTGGAGAATAGGACAGGAGAGAGTAACAGGGCGCTGAGCGGAGGTAGGACGAGGAGCTAGTAACAGGCCTAGTGGAGTAGGCCACGAGGAGAATAATGAGGCCTGATGGAGATAAGGATCAGCGAGAGGACGGTTCAGACAGGGAGTAGGACAGGAGAGGTAACAGGGCCTGAGGGGAGTAGGACAGGGGTAGTAACAGGGCCTGAGGGGAGTAGGACAGGAAAAGTAACAGGGCCTGAGTGGAGTAGGACAGGAGTAGTAACAGTGCCTGAGGGGAGTAGGACAGGAGTTGTAACAGGGCCTGAGAGGAGTAGGACAGGAGTCCTCCCTGTTCTCTCTCTCTCTCACCAAATGAATGTCAGAGTGACCTAAGCAGGCTCCTCTTAACCTCAGTCTTAAAGGGGCAACCAGCAGTTGGTACATCTATTTTTGGACTTTTACATTAATATATGTACCCATTGATTCTTGAAGATATAACTAAACAGTGAGCTCCAAACGTATTGGGACAGTGACACATTTTTTGTAGTTTTGTCTCTGTACTCAGCACTTTGGATTTGAAAAAATACATGACTATGAGGTTAAAGTACAGACTGCCAGCTTTAATTTTAGGGTATTTTCAAACATATCGGGTGAACCGTTTATAAATTACAGCACTTTCTTTAGGGGACCAAAAGAATTGGGGAAAATGTACTTATGTGTATTAAAGTAGTCCAAAGTTTAGTATTTGGTCAAAGTCAGTTATGTCTAAATCAAATCTGTATAAACCTTTGATGATCTTACTGTGAACTTTAACTCTGGAAAGCCTAACAGCGTTTGAAGCCGTCAATCCAACCTGCCATTGTAGTGACTTACAAACTAGTACTACCTTGAAAAGTGTAAGCCTCTGTTTGTGAGGGGAGTCTACCTAATATTGGAAGGTTTTTACAGTGTTTAAAGGGTTTTATGTGACCGTAGGGAAAGCATTCAGACGTTCGTTACACAAGAGATTATACAAGGCTTTGATACACTCTCATTAACACACAACAGGGCTAATTTGTTTCTTTAAAACCAGTCAGACATCCACGCAGCAGTCACAGTTGGTCACTGTGTCGTGGTTATGATAAAAGTTCCCACTGTCCCCAGCCACAGGGAGGGTAGGTAGAAGCAGCCTACAGCCACAGTGGTGAGGTTAGAGGAGACCTACAGCCACAGGGTATGGTAGAAGGAGCCCCTACACGCCACAGAGTAATGGTTAGAAGGAGCCCTACAGCCACAGCGGTAGGTAGAAGGAGCCCTAAGCCACAGGGTAGGTAGAAGGAGCCCTACATGCGCACAGGTAGAGTAGAAGGAGCCCGCTACAGCCACGAGGGTAAGATGAAGAGCCCTACAGGCCACAGGGTAGTAGAAGGAGCCCTACAGCCACATGGTAGGTACACAGGAGCCCTATTGCCACAGGGTAGTAGAAGGAGCCTACAGCCAAGATCTAGGATCAGCTTACCCTCTCCAGTGTCCTGCAGAGGTGAAGTCTGATACGAGTTTAAAGCTGTCCTCTGTGGTCTCCCCAGGGATCCGGCTAGCTCCGATTGTCACAGAGAGAACACTGTAATTAGCCGTGAAAGTCTGCAGAGGGCAGACTGCATTAATTAGCATAAACGAGCTAGCAAATTAGCGATTTGAATGTGTTCCATGCAATATAGAGAGTAAGGAGGAGAGTTATGTTCAGTTGAATAATTAGCATGTTAGCGAGCTAATTCATTTAAAGCCCAAGCAGTTGGCCTTTGTGTACAGTATTGTTGCTATTTCATTGTGTGTTGTATTGGTAGTTGGGAGTGGTGGATGCTGGTGGGGGGGTATGTGTTTTAGTCGTAAGCCTGAGCTGTTCAGCTGTATGACAGAGGGATTTTTACCACAGAGGGAATAGGTGTTGGCACATGCATCTGTGTGCGCCTGGTGTGCATGTTGTTGTGTGTTGTTGTGTGGTGGTATGTGTGTGCGTGTGTGTCCTGTGTGTGTGTGTGTGTGTGTGTGTGTGTGTGGTGTGTGTGTGTGTGTGTGTGTGTGTGTGTGTGTGTGTGATGTTGTTGTGTGTAGTGTGTGTGTGTGTGTGTGTGTGTGTGTGTGTGTGTCAGTCTGTTAGTTCTGTTGTGCCTGTGCACGTTGAGAGAGGCTAATTGCGCTGCTTTGTTTAGCGTTTTATTTTCCCTGGATTACCCCCTATGGAGATCATTGATCCAAGGATGCCTGCGTTTAGTTAAATGTGTGTGTGCGGTGTGACGTGTCTGCCGCAAGTGATGTGGTATGATTTAAAGGAGGATGGTCCGTCAGAGAGGCTGGAGGTTCTGAAGTGTCAAATGCAGCTTTTATTCAGCACCATTCAGCTTCATGCACCTGATTACTGCATTAGAAAATGCTATTCGATGTTTGAGTGATTTTAAAATCGGAAAGCTAAAAGCATTTATTAGTCTTATTACAACATCCTTTGCCTCTGTTGTACCATGATCAAACAGTTGCTACGATTGATCACAACACCAAATGCTGGTAACAGATGCACCAGAGTATGGATTGTAGGGGACACCTTCAGTGTGGTCATAGGTCCTCTATAGTCTGGGATCCCTGAAACAGACTTCCGTCCCTGAGATTGATTATCAGTGGCCCTCTTAATTATAGACAACACACACACCCACATAACCTGGCGGCAGGTAGCGGTAATAGTAGGAACTAGAACGGATGATGTACTTAAACTGTGTTTAAAACACATCAAACCAATAGTTTGATCCCAATTCACTCCATTCCAGCCATTATTATGAGGCCGTCCTCCCCTTGCAGTAGCCTCCTGTGACATCAACACGCAACACCACTGATTCGACATGAGGGAATGTGTCTCAATGGCTGAAAATGGAATGGTGAAACATCTCCCATCAGGTTACACTAAGTGATGAATCAGCAGTTACAGCCTGTCAGCCTTCTGTTAGCAGGTTACACTTATGTGATGAATCAGCAGGTTTACACTAGTGATGAATCAGCAGGTTACAGCCTGTCTTCTTCTGTTACAGGTTACACTAGTGATGAATCAGCAGGTTACAAAGCCTGTCTGCTTCTGTTAGCAGGCTTACACTAGTGATAGAATCAGCAGGTTACAGCCGTCTGCTTCTTGTCAGCAGATACACTAGTGATGAATCAGCAGTTACAGCCTGTTCTGCTTCTGTCAGCAGCGTTACACTATGTATGAATCAGGCAGCTTACAGCCTGTCTATGCTTCTGTTAGCAGGTTACACTAGTGATGAATCAGCAGGTTACACTAGTCGAATGAATCACAGGTACAGCCTGGCTACTTCTGTCAAGAACAGGTCACACTAGTGATGAAATCAGCAGGGTACAGTCCTGTCTGCTTCTGTTAGCAG
>NW_019944340.1:39729-66910 GCF_002910315.2 Salvelinus sp. IW2-2015 | reverse complement strand
TCAGAAGGAGCCCTACAGCCACAGGGTAGGTAGAAGGAGCCCTATTTGCCACCAGGGTAGTGTAGAAGGAGCCACAGCCAAGATCTGGATACAGCTTACCTCTGCAGTGTCCTGCAGAGGTCGAAGTCTGTACGAGTTTAAAGCTGTCCCTCGTGTGGTCTCCCAGGATCCGGTAGCTCCGATTGTCACAGAGAGAACACTGTTAATTAGCCGTGAAAGTTTGCAAGAGGCAGAGCTGCATTAATTAGCATAAACGAGCTAGCAAATTAGCGATTTGAATGTGTTCCATGCATAGGAGTAAGGAGGAGAGTTAGTTCAGTTGAATAATTAGCATGTTAGCGAGCTAATCATTTAAAGCCCAAGCATGTTTTGCCTTTGTGTAACAGTAGTGATTGCTATTTATTTGTGTTTGTATTGGTAGTTGGGAGTGGTGGTATGCTGGTGGGGGTATGTGTTTTAGTCGTAAGCCTGAGCTGTTCAGCTGTATGACAGAGGGATTTTTACCACAGAGGGAGATAGGTGTGTGCACATGCATCTGTGTGCGCCTGGTATGTGCATGTGTGTGTGTGTGTGCTCGTGGTGTGTGTGTGTGTGTGTGTGTGTGTGTGTGTGTGTGTGTGTGTGTGTTTTTGTTGTTGTGTGTGTGGTGTAGTGTGTGTGTGTGTGTGTCTGTGTTGTGTGTTGGTTGTGTGTGTGTTGTGTGTGTGTGTTGGTGTGTGTCAGTCGTTAGTTCTGTTGTGCCTGTGCAGTTGAGAGAGGCTAATCTGCGCTGCTTTTGTTAGCGTTTTATTTCCCTGGATTACCCCCTATGCGAATCATTGATCAACGGATGCCTGCGTTTAGTAAATGGTGTGTGTGCGTGTGTGACGTGTCTGCCTGCAAGTGAATGTGTATGATTTAAAGGCATGGTCCTGTCAGAGAGAGCTGGAGGTTCTGAAGTTGTCAAATGCAGGCTTTTATTCAGCACCATATCAGCTTCATGCACCTGATATACTGCATTTAAGAAAATGCTATTCGATGTTTGAGTGTGATTTTAATAAATCGGGAAGCTAAAAGCATTATTAGCTTTATTACAACATCCTTCCTCCTCTTGCTTGTACCATGATCAAACAGTTGCTACGATTGATCACACACACCAAATGCTGTTAAGATGCACCAGAGTATGATTGTAGCGGGACCCTCAGTGTGTCATAGCGTCCTCCTATAGTCTGGGACTGAAACGACTTCCGTCCCTGAGATTGATTTCAGTGGCCCTCTTAATTATAGACACACACACACACCCACATAACTGGGGAGTAGTGGTAAATAGTATGGAACAGAACGGTATTGGTACTCTAACATAGTGTTATATAACAGTCATCAACTTTAACACACTTGATGTGTTTGAATACCACATATCAACATCACATTCCCTAGGTTTTTGATCCCTATATGTATCCAGTTTTCCATTCCACCGCCCAATGTATTCACTGCAGCCGTGTCCGATTCACACTCACGTGCAACGCACACTCAACCTGTGAACTGGAACATCGACATGAGGGCAACATAGTCAGTCACATGAACTGAAATAGTGAGGAGGAATGGTTGGGATCAAAATCGAGTCTTCCAGTTACAGGTTAACACTAGTGAATTGAGTATCGGACAGGAAAGCTTGTCAGGTCTTTCGTGTTAACGCATGCGTTACACTAGTGCACTGTTACAGTCGGCTCAGTGATCACTTAACTTACTGAGTGAATGTGAATCAGCAGGCTTACTCAGCCGGCTGATACGTGTGTTTACCTGGTACGTAGCCGGTATCTACACTAAGGCTGGATTGACAATCATAGGCATGGTTACATACCTCGGTATGATGTCTCTGACTCATAGTCAGGTAGGTGACGAATTGACTATGTCGAGGATGATATATCAGCCCAGGGTCACTGGTCCATGCCTGTCTTTGTGTTCTGATCAGCATAGGACATAGTACGGCACTATGATGATTCGATCGGATACGCACCTGTTACCAGTTGCCTGTCTTGCTTTGTCAGCAGAGGTCATACGATCTGTACTACTGATGGAATAACGCAGTTCAGGTCAAGGTTCACCAGGCTGCTGTTCTTGCTTCTCATGCAGTGTAGGCAAGCGTAGTACGAGGATACCAGTGGGCATGAGGATAAGGTTCAGCTTAATTGGCACTACTAGTGCAGGCCAGGATTGAGACAATTGCTTGCAGAGGTTTCAGGATCATGTCAGCCTCGCAGCCTCTATCGTTTCCGTGTCATGTGCTCGGGTTATAGCAACGGGTATGTTGGATGGATACACCATTCAGCAGGTGTGTACTAGCATATGTCTAGCATTCGTTTGTTAAAGACAGTGGGTTCACATCTAGTAGAATTGAAGATCAGACAGGGGTATCACAAGCCTGTCCAGCCTGTACATCTATGGTCTACCACTAGTGCTGCGAGAACGGCTAGGTTTTACGCCCACTTGTCTGCTTTGTCAACCCGCAGGTATCACTTCAGTGGGTGATGTTGAATTCAGGCAGTGGACAGTGCTTCTGCTTACTGTTAGTTACAAGAGTTTAGGACTAGTTCCCGAGGTAGCAGTTCATTGTCTACACTTGTTCGAATGCAAACATCAAGAGGTGTAAGCATGTCGTTGACTTCTGCCTGACTTTCCGTGCGGCACGTTACACTAGTGATGTAATCTCAGGCAGGTATGACATCGAAGGCGTAGATCTGGTTAACGGTTAGTGCCAGTGTTGACACTAGTGACTCGTGAGGTAAGTATACCCATATGTCATGGATTTGGATTACACGAGTCTCAAGAGTTTCAGGTGCATATCTACTCGGCGTGGTTCACACGACGCTCTGCTCTGTAGAGGTCTTGTTGTGAACTGACTGTCAGTGCAATGGTTGACAGGCCTTGTCTCTGGCATGTTTCTAGTGTTCCTCATGTTCATGGGATTTAATGTTGATTACGTAGGTGTACATAGTGATGAATCTAGTGGTAGGCAGAGTACAAGCCAAGTCCAGCGTTGTTATGCGATAGGCTAGCAAGGTTCAAGTGCGTGTGCTGATGTTCAGTTATGCAGGCTTACAAAGCGTATGTAGAATGCCTATGGCATCTGGGTTCTACTAACTAGTGAATAAGACCCTAGTTGATATCAGTTCAGGGTATGATCAGAAGCCTGTGTTGTATGAGCTTGCTGATGGGCAGTTTCAGAGCCGTTGGTCTTTACAGCCTTTTAGTGTATTTAGAAGGTCTAAGCCAAGGTTTACAGTGCTGTACTGGGCTTCACGGTGTCCCAAGATAGGTATTACAACTTCCAGAAGTGAGTTACGCATCCTAGTGCATATGGGCTGGATTCAGCGCATGGGTTTCTGGTCAACTATGTTGTATGCAAAGGTCACCAGCATGAGTTGTGCAAGCTGTACTCATGTTGGCTAGCAGGTCTAGACTAACGCATTAGTCTGCGTTCATTTGTGATATCAGAGGATATAACACTAGTGATGACAGCCTATGTTCATCGACTGGTGTAGCGGCCAGTGTTTTAGCTCTATCGCTTATAGGCATCCACACTAGTGATGAGTCAAAGCAGTGAGTAAGTATACCTATAGTGATCGAATCAGCAGTGTTACACAAAAGGCGTGTCTTGTCTGTCAGCAAGTGTTGACACAGAATGAGTAGAGACTTTCAGGAGTTACAGCCCCCCTGTGCTTCTGAATTCAGCAGGTTATCATCTAGTGACTGAATCAGACAGGTGACAAGGCCATGTTGTGTTCTAGTTAGCATGGTTACTAATCTAGTGCTGAATCAGCAGTACACATTACGGATGCATGAAACTAGGCAGGTTACAGCACTGTCTGTCTCTGCCTTATGCAGCACTCTGTGATGATTGAACAGGTTCAATCTAATGGTTATGCTCCTTCAACCTAGGCTACACGATACTACAACACAGTTGGACAACAAAAGATTTAAAGCATGTTGTACCATTCCTATGATCGATATTATCTCAGCTCTCTGACTTTATCATGCTGTTGTTCTTGCATCATCTTGATATCGAATGCAGGTCAGATTGTAGGATCGCGAGGGCTTCCCAGGTATTGAGTAGTGTGAGGAGTATATACTAAGACAACACCGATACGTATTACCAGCGACTGATCCTCAATCTAGTATAAGACTGGGTTAGATTGTTTACAGTATTAAGGCTTCGTACCAAGATTCATTTTAAGTCAAACAGTAAACACTATAGATGTGATTAAGTCAACAACAGTAACAAATAGAGATTGTTTTAGCTAAAAATCAGTAAGAAATAAAGATTGTAAATTAAAAGATCAAACACAAGTAGATCCAATAGAGATTGATTTAGCCTCTAATAATCAGTAAACAAAAGAGATTGTTCTAGTTAGAGACAGCCTCCACCAAATAGGAGATAGTTTATTTAAAGCGTATTGTAGAAGCACAGTAGTAAACTATAACGTAAGTAGTTGTATTTAACTAGAAACTAAGATAAATGCAAAGTAGAGATTGCCCTTTTAGTCAAAGATCAAGATAACAAATAGAGATGTTATGGTGCCTTGAGCGCAGTAACAAAACTATAGAAGATGCTCATTTAGCAGTCAAAAGAACAATGTTATAAACAGTACAAACTCATAGAGATTCGTACATTTAAAATGATCAATAAAACGTATAAACAAAAATGAAAGAGATAGTATTGTTCATAACTCAGCAGTTAAACGGAAATAGAGTATTGTTAAACTTATGTCAAGACAGGGTATTAATCTAAAAGGTAGAGATTGTTATTCAATAGATCCAAACAGTAACAAATATGATAAATTAGTTTTAGGCATAAGTCCGATAACACCCATTTAGAGTTTGTTATTTTAAGTCAAACAGTTAAACAGATAGGAGATTGTTATTAGGATCGAGGCAGTACAATATAGAAGATTGTTTTTAGTTCAACAATAACAAATAATATAGATTGTTTTAGTCAAAACTGTAACAAATGAGTTGTATTTTAGTCTAAACAAGTACAACAAATAGAGATTGTTTTTATTCGAGCAAGTAACAAAATAGATGATGTTTTCCAGTTCCAAAACAGTTAACAAATAGAGATTGTTTTAGTCGAGCGAGAACATAATAGACGATTGATAAGTACAAACAGATGAACAAAAGAGATTTGTTTTTAGTCCAACAGTAACACAATAAGAGAATTGATTTAGTTGAAGCAGTAACAAATAGAGTAATTGTTTTAGTCCAAACAGTAAAATAGAGATTTGTTTTAGCAAACAGTAACAGTAATAGCAGATTGTTATAGTCAAACAGTACAATAGAGTATTGGTTTCGGCTTGAACCAGTAGAACAAATAGAGTTTGTTTAGTAGTCAAACAAGTAACAAATAGAAGTTTGTTTTAGTCAAACCACGTAACAAATTGGTTTGTTTATAACAGTAAAAAAAATAGAGGTTTTAGTCAAACAAGTAACAAATAGGAACTTGTTTTAGTTCAACAGTAACAAAATTAGGTTGTTTAGTCAAACAGTAACAAAATAGAGATTGTTAGTTTGAAGCAGTATACAAATAGAAATTGTTTTAGTCGACATTAACAAGAGAGCATGCAACGTAACAAATAGAGATTGTTTAGTTGAGCAGTAAACTTAGAGATCGTTTATAGTTGAGAGTAACAACTAGAGGATTGTTTTGTAACAAAGCAGTAAAAAAACCTCAAATAGTAATACCAAAAGATATATGTTTTAGTAAACAGTAACAAATAGAGAAGTTGTTTTAGTTGAGCGTAACAAATATAGACATTGTTTTAGTCAAAGAAACAAAAAAAAAACAACAATCAAAGATCAAACAAGAATAGCACCAACAACGTAGCCTACACATAGAGAAACACCGTAAACATCAAGTTTCTAGTAGTCGATTGTATCTTAGTCAACTCCCGAATAAATTATGAAGAGATTGTTTTAGTCGTAGGCTAATAACCCAATAGAGATGTTTTCGGAGAAAATATAATCAGCATTGAACTAAATAGTAGAGTTTGTTTTAAGTCACAATAACAAGTAACCAAATAGAGATAGTTTAGTCAAACCAGTAACGAAACCATAAAGAGATTGGTGTTTCTAGCTCAACGAGATAAACAAAAAAAATAGAAGAATGTTTCAGTCAAACAGTACCACCAAATAGATGATTAGTATATTAAGTCGAAACTAGTAAAGCAATATAGAGTATTGTCTTTAGTCAGTTAAAACCAAGTAGAACAATAGATGATTTGTATTTAAGAATCGAAGCAAAATGAGGTAACAACATATGAGATTGTTATAAGTCAACACAGTAAACAAAATAAGAGATTGTTTTAGTACAAACAGTACAAATAGGGTTTGATTCATTGTCAAACAGTAACCAAATAGGATATGTTTTAGTACAACAGTAAACGATAAAGAGATTTAGGTGAGCCAGTAACAAAATAAGAGATGTTTAGTCAACAGTAACAAATAGAGATTGTTTTAGTTCAAAAATGTAAACCATAGAGATGTTTAGTTGAGCGTAAACATGAGTTTGTTTTAGTCAAACAGTAAAATATGAGATATTTTAGACACAAGTACAAATAGAGAGAGCAAAACAGTAACAAATAGAGATTGTTTCGTTGAACAGTAGACAAGTAGAGTTTGTTTTAGTTCAAAACAAAGTAACAATCAAAGAGGTTTGTTTTTAGTAAACACGTAACAAAATTAGGGTTTGTTTTAGTCTAAACAGTAAAAAATAGAGCTTGTTTTAGTCAAACAGTAACAAATAGACATTGTTTACGCAAACAAGTAACAACAATTAAGGTTTGTTTTTTGTCCAAACAGTAACTAAGTAGAAGATTTTTAGTCTGAGCAGTTACACAAATAAGAGGTAAGTAGACAGTAACAACTAGAAGATTTTAGTCAATACAGTAACCAAATAGAGATTGTTTTAGGGCAGAAACACTAAGAGATTGTATTTAGTGAAGCAGTAACAACTTTATGACGATTAGTTTTTAGTCAACAGTAACAAATTCACCCCAGTTTGTTATTAGATCAAACAGTAGGAACAATATAGAGTATTGTTCTTAGATTGAGCAGAAACAAAAGACATTGTATAGTCAAACAGTAAAACAATAGGTTGTCTTTTTAGTCAAACAAGTAAACATAATAGGATTGTTTTGTCGAGCCAGTAAAATAGGAGATGTTTTCGTTGAACAGTAACAAATAGAGTTTGTTTGGTCAAACCAGTAAAACAAATAAGAGGTATTGTTATTAGAATTGAGCAGTAAACTCAATAGAGAATTTGTTTTAGTAAACAGATAACAAAATAGACAATTGTTTTTAGTAAACAGTATACACATAATTAGGATTTGTTTTAGTCAACAGTTTAACAAATACAGATTGTGTTAGTTGAGCAGTAACAAATAGAGATTGTTTTAGATCAAACAATAACAACTGAGATTATTTTTAGGTTTGGCAGTTAACAAAATAGACATTCTTATTAGTTGAGCAGTAACAAATAGTGATTATTTTTAGTTGAGCAGTACAAATAGAGATTATTTTGTCAAAACGCTTACATAAATTACAGTTGTTTAGTCAGAGCAGTACTCAAAATGAGATTGTTTTTAGTTGAGCAGAACAATAGAGTGTTTAGTGAGCAGTTAACAACTAGAGATTGTTTTACCAAACTAGCTAACAACATACGATTGTTTTAGTCAAACAGTAACAACTTATGAGATTGTTTTATTGGAGCAGTAAACATCTAGAGATGATCTTTTAGTCGAACAGTAACCAACTATTATACAGTATTTTGCGGCCATTCGGATGACACTACATCCATCACGGAGACCTAGACTAAAGCCAATTTTATGCTTTATCCAAAAATGTGGTCGCAGTCTCCAGATGGAGGGTGTGAGCCTCCAGAGGCCAAATCGAGCTCCGTACCACATCGCCATGCCTCCCAATTTTGTAACATTGCTAGACCACATTGACATGGAGGAAGCACACATTGACATGATTGGTTGACGGTAGGTTGGGGGCGGTACATCTGTAGAAAACACAAACTCACTTCCTTGACAACAGCTCTGCACTACTTCTGCGGAAGCGTGAGAAGTATGAATGCCCTGACTTCTGCTGAGGCCATTCTTACCTCTGCGTCTGCTGAGGCCATTCTTACCCTGACGTCTGCTGAGGCCATTCTTTACCTGACGTCTTGCTCGGAGGCCATTCTTACCCTGACGTCTGCTGAGGCCATTCTTACCCTGACGTCTGCTGAGGCAGTATCACAGTAAATGCTGCATGGCCAATGCAGACGTGGGATTGACCATGGCCCAGATGCACAATGCACTTCTCTCTCTCAGAATGCGCTCTCTTCCCGCAATTTGTGCACATTCATTGTTTCATTGTGTGAATTGTTTGATTTGTTAGTGTAGATCAATTCCCATTACAATATATCACCAGTAGTTACAATTTACCGTTAATTCTGTAATTTGTCATTCTACAATGTTTGTTACTTTGGTTACCGATAATTTTCTGTTAATGCATTCAATATTATTCCGGTCTTACCGTTATCTTGTCGGAGTGGACACGTTGTTTGCAGAGTGCACAACCTATGCTAACACTTGTGAGAAACAAGTTTTGGTTATTTCATTCCATTTACGAGTTTTGGTCAATTTAGTCATTGTCTTTTGTTTGGAGTTCTCCTGTCAATGCTGAGTAAGGACGCGCACGCATAAGGTACCTGACTGATTATACATAGAAGTAGACCTATAGGCTACCTAGACACTGATTATACATAGAAAGTAGCCTATAGGTACCTGACCTGATTAACATAGAAGTAGACCTATAGGCTACTGACTGATTACCATAGGAAGTAGACTATAAGGGCTACCTGACCTGATTACACATAGAAGTAGACCTATAGGCTAACCTGACTGATTACACATAGAAGTAGACCTATAGCTACCTGACTGATTACACTAAGTTACTATAGGCTACTGACCTGATTATACATAGAAGATAGACCTATAGGCTTACCTGACTGATTATACATAGAAGTAGACCTATAGAGCTACTGACCTGATTATTACATAGAGTAGACCTATAGGCTACCTGACCTGATTATACATAGAAGTAGACTATAGGCTACCTGACCTGATTATACATAGAAGTAGACCTATAGGCTACCTGACCTGATTATACATAGAAGTAGACCTATAGGCTACCTGACTGATTATACATAGAAGTAGACCTATAGGCTACCTGACTGATTACACATAGAAGTAGACCTATAGGCTACCTGACCTGATTATACATAGAAGTAGACTATAGGCTACCTTGACCTGACTTACCTACATAGAAGTAGACCTATAGGCTACCTGACCTGATTATACATAGAAGTAGACCTATAGGCTACCTGACCTGATTATACATAGAAGTAGACTATAGGCTACTGACCTGAGATTATACATAGAAGTAGACTATAGGCTACCTGACCTGATTATACATAGAAGTAGAATATAGGCTACTGACCTGATTATATAGAAGTAGACCTATAGGCTTATACCTGACCTGAATTATACATAGAAGTAGACATATAGGCTACCTGACCTGATTAACATAGAAGTAGACTATAGGCTACCTGACCTGATTAACATAGAAGTAGACTATAGGCTACCTGACTGATTTACATTGAGAGTAGACCTATAGGCTACCTGACTGATTACACATAGAAGTAGACCTATAGGCTACCTGACCTGATTACATCATAGAAGTAGACTATAAGGCTACCTGACCTGATTACACATAGAAGTAGACCTATGGCTACTGACTGATACACATAGAAGTAGACTATAGGCTACTGACCTGATTATACATAGAAGTAGACCTATAGGCTACCTGACCTTGATTATACATAGAAGTAGACCTATAGGCTACTGACTGATTACACATGAATTAGACCTATAGGCTACCTGACCTGATTAATACATAAGAAGTAGACCTATAGGCTACCTGACCTGATTATACAATAGAAGTAAGACCTATAGCTACCTGACCTGATTATACATAGAAGTAGACATATAGGCTACTGACCTGATTATACATAGAAGTAGACTATAGCTACCTGACCTGATTAATACATAGAAGTAGACCTATAGGCTACCTGACCTGATTTACACATAGAAGTAGACCTATAGGCTACCTGACTGATTATACATAGAAGTAGACCTATAGGCTACTGACCTGATTATACATAGAAGTAGACATATAAGGCTACTGACCTGATTATACATGAAGTAGCTATTAGGCTAACCTGACCTGATTATACATAGAAGTAGAACTAATAGGCTACCTGGACTGATACATAATACTATCATGAGATAGCATGAAAGACCTATAAGCCTTCCTGACACCTGATTATACATAGAAGTAGACATATAGGCTAACCTGACCTGATTATACATAGGAAGTAGACCTACAGGCTACCTGACCTGATTACACATTAGAATAGACATATAAGGCTACCTGACCTGAATTATATCATAGAAGTAGACCTACAGGCTACCTTGACCCTGATTACACATAGAAGTAGACCATTAGGCCTACCTGACCTGATTACACATGAAGTAGACCTATAGGCTACCTTGACCTGATTACACATAGAAGTAGACCTATAGCTACCTGACCTGATTAACATAGAAGTAGACCTATAGGCTACCTGACCTGATTATACATAGAAGTAGACCTATAGGCTACCTGACCTGATTATCATAGAAGTAGACCTATAGGCTACCTGAACCTTAATTATACATAGAATTAGACCTATAGGCTACTGACCTGATTATACATAGAAGTAGACCTATAGGCTACCTGACCTGATTATACATAGAAGTAGACCTATAGGCTACCTGACCTGATTATACATAGAAGTAGACATATAGGCTATCTGACCTGATTATACATAGAAGTAGACCTATAGGCTACCTGACCTGATTACATAGAAGTAGACCTATAGGCTACCTGACCTGATTATACATAGAAGTAGACCTATAGGCTCCTGACCTGATTATACATAGAAGTAGACCTATAGGCTACCTGACCTGATTTACATAGAAGTAGACCTATAGGCTACCTGACCTGATTATACATAGAAATAGACCTATTAGGCTACCTGACCTGATTACATAGAAGTAGACCTATAGGCTACCTGGAATGTTATACATAGAAGTAGACCTATAGGCTACCTGACCTGATTATACATAGAAGTAGACCTATAGGCTACCTGACCTGATTATACATAGAAGTAGACTATAGGTACCTGACCTGATATACATAGAAGTAGACCTATAGGCTACCTGACCTGATTATACATAGAAGTAGACCTATAGGCACCTGACCTGATTACACATAGAGTAGACATAGCTACCTGACCTGATTACATAGAAGTGCTATAGGCTACCTGACCTGATTATACATAGAAGTAGACCTATAGGCACCTGACCTGATTATACATAGAGTACATATAGCTACCTGACCTGATTAACATAGAAGTAGACCTATAGGCTACCTGACCTGATTACACATAGAAGTAGACCTATAGCTCCTGACCTGATTATACATAGAAGTAGACCTATAGGCTACCTGACCTGATTATACATAGAAGTAGAATATAGGCTACCTGACCTATTATAATAAGAGTAGACCTAATAGGCTACTGACCTATTATACATAGAAGTAGACTATAGCTACCTGACCTGATATACATAGAAGTAGACCTATAGGCTACCTGACCTGATTATACATAGAAGTAGACCATAGTACTGCATTCATAGTGCCTTACTCTGACCTGATTACACATAGAAGTAGACCTATAGGCTACCGGACCTGATTATACATAGAAGTAGACCTATAGGCTACCTGACCTGATGTATACATAGAAGTAGACCTATAGGCTACCTGACCTGATTACACACTAGAGTAGACCTATAGGCTCTACTACATGAAGTGACCTATAGGCTCTGACCTATTATACATAGAAGTAGACCTATAGGCTACCTGACCGATTATACATAGAAGTAGACCTATAGGCTACCTGACCTGATTATACATAGAAGTAGAACCTATTAGGATACCTGACCTGATTATACATAGAAGTAGACCTATAGGGACTGACCTGATTATACATAGAAGTAGACCTATAGGCTACCTGACCTGATTATACATAGAATGACATATAGGATCTTGATAGTATTTTGATTGGCTTAACGCACCAACCACTAATGACCTGTGGAGCTTCTCAAAGTAATGTTTCTTCACCTCAAACAGCAAAAAAACAAAGTCTGTTTTTAGATCCATGAGAATTGCAATAGTTCCTCAATGTATTTTATAAATCATTCCAGCTCTCTCCCTTTCAATTACCACTCAGTCGTGAAAGGGAAAAATGTCATGCTCTGATCCAATGAGAACATCTGATTACTTCTTATAAGTGCTTGCTTGGACTGAAATAGGGTATGGTACTCTATTTTGGGCACAATACTATTGATTCTATAAGAGGAACAGGAGCTCAAGCAGTTAGAACATGCCCAAGTCAAGCACTGCTTCTTATCCCTTGTGCAAATAACCTCCAGCTGTCTGTCCCGAGCTCACTGGTCCGAAACTGAGGGCCCAGAATATTTATACAATGTTGCAAGTTCGCTAGCTTCGGCTGTAACCAAGTTAATAGTTGATACAATGTTTCAAATTCGTTGCAGACAGGCCATGTGTAGCCAATGTGATTTATAGGATATTTATTTTCATCAGGATATTTTCTACCTGCAGGCTGCAATGTTTTTATTATTAGCTTCATGTAGGCTGTTTTAACATAGTTGACAATGGCAATAAGAAGTTACTTTTTAGTTTGTATCATTTTAATTTAGGTTTGGATAGAATTTGATTAACCACATGACAATAATTTTGAGATATGAAGACCTTATTATAAATTAAATGAAACTGTTTCACGAAAATGTGCATGTGAAAACAATAACTGGCACACAGATTGGTAGAAATGTAAGATAAATTGGCATTCCATAGGAGAAAAGTTGCTGACTCCTCATGTAGCCTATTACCGGCAACTTCAGGAGAGTAATAGCAGAATCTGCGAAAGCCAACAGGAGCGGGAGGAGMATAGTTGGGTCAGGTTTTTTTCTTCTGGTTATCTAGATCTCTGGCGCCCTCTTGAGGCATTTGTTTATTTCATAAAACCGTAAACTTAAAGCATCAGACAAGCTCAATACCTATTGCTGATTTTTTTTTAAACACATAGGGTGTGTCTATATATGGAAAAATACACGTTTAAAACAGACAACTTTTGGTCGGCCAAGTTTTTTTGAGTTGGGGACAGCCCTACTACAGTCCAACCAGTAACATGTTGTGTGTTTTTGTGTGTTCCCACAGGTCAGATCTCGGTGGACGGCTTTGCCAAGTACCTGAGTAGTGAAGAGAACAGCATCATCCCCCCAGAGAAGCTGGACCAGAGTGAAGACATGACCCTACCACTGCCTCATTACTTCATCAACTCCTCCCACAACACATACCTCACAGGTAGGCCTATTCTTAAATGTCTTTATTTTTAGTACTGTGATAACTAATAAGTAACACATGATCATATATGGTTGTTTGACCCTTTCAAAGAGAATCAAATTCAGCCAGTGAGGTTCCTTTCCGTCCTGTGCACCTCAGGTGCTTATCCAAACAGCACCCTCAACATTTCTGCAGACTGGTATTCAGACTGACTAGCCTATGGCAGCAATAAGAATAGAAGCCAAAACTACAAAGGCCATTCTAGCTACAATAGATTATATATATTATTAATCTATTCAAATCTGTTCCGGGGAGAGGGAGTGTGTGAAAATCTCTCAAGTGAATCAAATTTCTCCCACAAGAGGAATATTACATTTCTGTAATAGGCTAACGTCAAATAATGAAAATAGAAATGGTCATCAAAATTGTTAAACAGTTTTAAAAACAATTCTAATAAATTCAACACTTGGACAACAGATGAAGATACTCCAAACTTGTTTTTTATCTCAAGTATTGATGAATTATAGCACATAAAATGATAGGACATAAATGTCCTGTTTTTTTTTTTTGGGGGGGGGGGGGGGGAATGCAGTCATACTATACATTTTCTAATTGTATCAGGTATTTATATTATATTTTTGTGTTAAAATAAAATGAAATGATATGTGCTAATTTCTTAAATACACTGGGTCTATTTGCATATATGCAACATTTAGATAAGGGTGGAACGGGCTGCACAACAAAAGCTGATGGGCTGACTTGCTTTTTCTGACATCTAAAGGTGAACAGGCTCACATGAATCTCATACCCTAACTCACCTGTTCTGTCTACCCTACTGCCTCCGTCTTCACTATGAATCACTGTATTCTAACTCTGCTCCTGGCTCACGGACTCACCTGTTTACTACCTCATCAATGTTCTGTTACCCTACTGCCACTTCACCTGTTCTGTTCACCCTACCTTGTACTCACGCTGTAACTGTTCTACCTACTGCTACTTCACCTGTTCTGTCCTACTCCTGTACCTGCCTTCTTACCTAACGTTCACTGTTTTACCCTACTGCACTCAATGTTCTGTTCGTACCCTACCTCACTCACCTGTTTGTCTCACCTACGCGTGACTCACTCGTTTCTGTGTACCCTACTGTTACTCACCTGTTCTGTCTACCTACCTGCTACGTCCCCTGTTCTGTACTACGTATCCTGATTCTCTTTTACCTCACACTGTTTCTGTCTTACACTACTGATCACCTGTTCTGTCTACCCCTACTCTTGCACTCACCTGTTCTGTGCTACTACCCTGTCTCACGTTTCACCTATCTGTCCTCACCTTACCTGCCTCGTCTGTAGCCCTACCTGCTCAACGCTGCTTCTGTATCCTATCTCTACCTGTATCTGCACCCTTCTGCACTCACCATCTCTCTGTTTTTCACCCTACCTGCACTCACTGTTCTGTCTACCCTACCTGCACTCACCTGATTCTGTCTACCCGTCTGATCTACGCTGTTCTGTCATAGTTCTACCTGCATTACCTGTTCTGTCTCTACTCCTACTGTTCAGCTCTACCTTGACTTACTGTTCTGTCTACCCTACCTGCACTCACCTGTTTTGTTCTTACCTGACCTGCACTCACCTGTTTTGTCTCCCTACCCTGACTGACCTTCTGTACTACCTGACTTCCTGTCTACCCTTACTCTGATACTCACCTTTTCTGTCTACCTACCTGCATAACCTGTTCTGTCTACCCTACCTGCACTTACCTGTTCTGTTCTACCCTACTAC
This sequence comes from Salvelinus sp. IW2-2015, assembly GCF_002910315.2. NCBI lineage: Eukaryota > Metazoa > Chordata > Actinopteri > Salmoniformes > Salmonidae > Salvelinus > Salvelinus sp. IW2-2015. Next base: position 51,581 of record NW_019944340.1, on the reverse strand, counting down.
ACTGTTTACACTGCACCCTGTTTCTGTCTACCCTCCCTGCACTCACCTGTTCTGTCTACCCCTTCACTTGGCACTCACCTTGTTCTCGTCTACCCTAGCCTTTGATATACCTGTTGCTGTTCTACCCTACCCTGCACTCACTGTTCTTTCTACCCTACTGCCCTCCCTGTTCTGTCTACCCTTACCTGCGTATCACCTGTTTCTTTCTTACCTAAGTCTCACCTGTTCTGTCTACCCCTACTCACTCACACTGTTCTGTCTACCTCACTGCAGCTACACCTGTTCTTGTCTCTAACCCTACTGCACTTCTCACTGTTCTGTCTACCTACCTACCTGGCTTGTAACCTACCCGTCACCTGTTATCTATCCTACGCATCACCTGTTCACTCACCTGTTCTCGATTCTTGTTACCCTACCTTACACGCTACCTGTTTGTCTACCCTACCTGCATGCTGCTACTCGCATTCCTTCTACCGTACTACCTGTGCTAGCTACGCTTACTGTCTTACCACGTCACTACCTGTTGCTGTCTACCCTACTTGGCACTCACACTGTTTACTGTTACCCTACCTGACCATCCTGTTCTGTCCCTACCCTACGTCCTGCACTCACCTGTTCTGTCTTACCCTAGTGACACTCACCTGTTTCTGTCCTACCCTACCTGCACTCACCTGTCTTCTGTACTTTCCTACACTGCACTCACGCTGTTCTGTCTACCCTACTGCTACCTCACCTGTTTTCTGTCTACCACTCGCACTCACTTCTTGTCTACCTACTGTACTCTTTTTCTTACCCTCTGATCACCTTTCTGTCTACCGCTACCATCTGTCTCACTTGTTCTTGTCTATCACCTACCTGTACACTCACCTGTTCTGTCTACCCTACCTGACTCACCTTTTCTGTTTACCGCTACCTGCACTCACCTGTTCTGTCTACCCTACCTGCACTGCACCTATCTGTTCTGTCTACCCTAACTTTGACCTCACTCTGTTCGTTCTACCCTACTGACTCACCTGTTCTGTCTACCCTAACCTGCACTCACCTGTTCTGTTACCCTACCTGTACTCACCTGTTTGTTCTACCCTACCTGCACTCACCTGTTCTGTCTACCGCTACCTGCACTCACCTGTTCTTGTCTACCTACCTGCACTCACCTGTTTCTGTCTACCCTACCTGTACTCCACTGTTCTGTCTACCCTACCTGCACTCACCTGTTCTGTCTACCCTACCTGCACTCACCTGTTCTGTCTACCCTACCTGCACTCACCTGTTCTGTCTACCCTACCTGCACTCACCTGTTCTGTCTACCCTACCTCACTGTTCTCCCTGACTAACCTGTTCTGTCTACCCTACCTGCACTCACCTGTTCTGTCTACCCTACTGTCGTACTGTTCTGTCTACCCTACCTGTCATCACTGTTCTGTATTACCTACTGCATCACCTGTTTTGTCTACCCTACTGCACTCACCTGTTTGAGCCTTGTCGTCCTGTTCTCTACCTACCTGCACTACCTGTTTTGTCTACCCTACCTGCACTCACCTGTGTCTGTCTGTCTACCTCATTAATTACTGTTGTTGGTCACGTTCTCTTGCATAATTTAACAGGTTGCAATAGCAGGATACCCTTGGATCAACATGTTTACACCTATTACATACTTTACATTGTTTGCGAGATCAGACATAATACTGTTAACTATAATTTGAGTGTTCATTTTTGGAAGTTGCTTTCATTTCAACGCATTTATTTTGTAAACATTTAAACTATCAAATTATTACTTTTTCAATTCAACAGAAAACAAACACCCTTTAAAACAAAGTTTCTTTCTTGTGATGTAAGTGTCGAGATGATGTGTTATAATTCCAGACGAAGGTGTAGCGTTCTTATAGACAATGTATTCTATTGAGCATTTTCAGTCATTGTCGGGTGTGTTTGACAGAGCAATACAAAACCACTTCCCACCGTGACTTTAACAGGAATAAATGACAGGCCAAGCAAGAGTATGAAGACTACCACAGGAATAGAATGAGAGCAATCAATCCAGCCGAGATTTAAGTGCACCCCTCAAACACCCCGGTAATACAGTGAGCTCCAAAAGTATTGGACATGTTTGTTTTGTCTCTGTACTCCAGCACCTCGGATGTCAAATTATACAATGACTATGTTAAGGTGCAGACTGTCAGCTTTAAAGGGATATTTCTGTCCCTTGGCAGAGGGGACAATAATATTTCTAACAAGTCATAATGATTACTTTATGGCCAGGGCATTATTATTTCTTTACATTGATCCGTCTGTAATCTGCTCCTAATCAGAACTGTGCTGAAGGCAGAAACTCATTTAGAAGTTACTTTCCTGTAATGGAGTAAGAGGCGTCTTAAGATGCTGTCATCCCCAGCAAGTCGTGGTGTGTGTGTGTGTTTGTGTGTGTGTGTGTGTGTTGTGTGTGTGTGTGTGTGTGTGTGTGTGTGTTGTGTTGTGTGTGTGTGTGTGTGTGTGTGTGTGTGTGTGTGTGTGTGTGTGTGTTGTGTAGCGGGCCAGCTGGAAGGTAACTCGTCGGTAGGATGTACGGCAGGTCCTCCTGTCAGGTTGTCGCTGTATCGAGCTGGACTGCTGGAGGGACGCACCACCGAAGAGAACTGTCATCACACACGGATTCACCATGACAACTGAAATCTCCTTCAAGTAAACTGTTTTGGAAACAGAGAGATAGTAGAGAGAAATGGAGGGAGATGGGGAGGGATGGGAAAGAGTGAGTGGAAGCGAGACAATGGGCATGGAGGAGGAGGGGAAAATAGGGAGAAGGGAGGGAAAGAGAGAAGGAAAGAGGGAGAGGAGGGAGAGAGAGAAGAGGGGAGAGGAGGGAGAGAGTTGAGAAGGAGGGAGACGGAGGGAGTGAGAAAGAAGAAAGAGGGGAGAGGGAGGGAGAGAGAGTTGAGAAAGAGGGAGAGGGAGGGAGGGGAGAGAGAAAGAAGGGGAGAGGGAGGGAGGGAGAGAGAGTTGAGAAGAGGGAGGGGAGGGAGGGAGGAGAGTTGAGAAAGAGGGGAGAGGGAGGGAGGGAGAGAGAAAGAGGGGAGAGGGACAGAGTGAGAGATGAGAAGAGGGGAGAGGTAGGGAGAGAGAGAGAAAAGGAAAGAGGGGAGAGGGAGGGAGAGAGAGAGAGAGAAAGGAAAGAGGGGAGAGAGAGAGAAAGAGCTAAATATGGTTTTACCAATCAGATCAGCTCTGAAATATCTGATGTAATTGGTGCAAAAAAACTATAAAAAAACTATTTGTGGAAAAAAGGTCAGAATTGGGCTGCCTGTGTAAACGCAGCCTAAGATCAAGAGAAGGAGACTTTGATTGAGAGTGAAATAGAAAAGTGTAAGTGGACTGATAGAGAAAGGGAATGAGAGAGAGGGAATGAGAGAGAGAAAGAGAGAGAGGGAATGAGAGAGAGAGAATGTGCGGAAGATAGAGAGAGAGAGAAGGGGAAGTGTGTGTGAGAGAGATAGAGGGTAAGCTATTAAGTGTATTTACCCACTTGCGTCGATATAAATGGTTGTAAAATTCACTTAACCACTTAGTCTTACGCTACTAAACATCCCTATCAGATGTCCAATGAGTCAACAAGCTCTACACCAGCGGCTCTCCACATCACTGTAACACTCCTGTACTTCAAATATTCATAATAGATATTTTGCGATAGCCTGACCACCAGCCATTTTATATCTGTCATCAAATAATATACCCTGTCTGTCTTCTCTATGTGTCTATAGGAAGTGATTGAGGCCATAGCAGGGTGTGCCTTCAAGACCTCCCCTTTCCCTGTCATCCTCTCCTTTGAGAACCACGTGGACTCGTAAGTCAACAACTCTCACGCCTCTGTGTGTTTCAGGAGTTTACCTYTGTTTGATGTCTTTGATAAATGTACACTCCAACCCTTTTCCTCTTTGTTTAACATCGGTTCAAACAGTGATTCTGAACCTCTGTATTCTATGGTTATTGTAGTGCAATTTTAGCTGCTATGCTTGCCACTCTTATGTATTGCGCTAATTAGCTATATGCTAATGTTAGCCACTCTTAAAGGAGGSCATTAACTAATAGCTACATGCTAATACCAGAGACGGAAGAGGAAGGGAGACACCCCACTCGCAGTTTTTTTCTGGTTCAATAAAAGTTAATGAACTACTCTGAGTAGACCAGACCCAGCTGCTATTGGATTGGTGTCTATCTGAGACACACACAGTTAGTACACTGACAATTGTTTTCAATGGTAAAAGGCCTGAATGAACTATCTTCATTTATCACCATCTTTGCTCATACTAGTCACTCTTAAGTCAATAGTGACTCACTACATGCTAAAGCTAGCCGCTCTGAAGCCATTAGCTAGCTAGATGCTAATGCAGCGAAGGTGGCTTGGTGAGCCACATTTGCATGTTTAGTGACCTTGCCTGAGCTGAGACCTGGAGACTTGCGTTAGCTCCCCAAGGACACCCAGATTCAAATCCCAATCGTTCACACTAACGCTATCAACTTCAGTAGCAAATTGCTAAATACCAACATTAGACCACTGTGAGGTGATTGTAATGGTTGTAACACTGTATGTGTGTTGCCTCCCAGGCCCAAGCAGCAGGCCAAGATGGCGGAGTACTGCAGATCAATATTTGGAGACATGTTACTGACCGACCCTCTGGAGAAGTACCCTGTAAGTACACAAGACCCCTGCTTGCACATACACTGATGTTTACACACTATCAAATACACAGTTCAACACACCTCTATGACATGGACCAGTGAGTGTAGTGTCTCTCTCCGCTCCCTCACCCCTGAGTGACCCTCTAAACAGCCTCATGTCAACTAAAACGACATGTTTACCTGTCTCTTTTGATCTCTCATTCCCTCTCTCTCTTTCTCACTCTCCGCTGCCTCTCCCCTCTCTCTCCCTCAGCTTTCTCCCTCCCTTCCTCTCTCTATCGCTCTTTATCCAAACCAACCCTTTTCATCTGTCTGCAATCACAACCACATGRTCCTCTCTCCCTACCAGTCAGCTATAAGGGGATAAGTTACAGAGGGCAGTCACTGGGTTGTGCTGTGTGTCTATGTGTGTGCGTGCGTGTTGTGTTACGGGGTGATCTGTAGACTGTGCTTCTTTTCTTATCTACTTCCAGCCAGTTGCCATGGCTACCAGTCAAAAGCTTGCATTGTCCCTTTGTGGAGGAACTTCTTGTCAGAGTCCATTCTGACATAACAACAATCACACACACATAAACACGCACAAATGCACTCACAAGCACACAGCAATGTTTTTTTTAAAGGCTGTAAATGAGGCTGAATGAACTGTTTCGCTGCCAGACAAGGCTCCGCTGATAGCCTGGTGTAGCAGTGGTAAGGTGTTGGGACTGCTGTTGGCCCTAACAGTGTTTGGGCACCGTTTGTCACCATTATAGTGCAATTCATTTATTGTTTAGTGTTGTGTTGTGTAGTGGGTTTGCTGGCATGCATCAACAATGTTTTGTTGTTGCCAAATTCGCCACTGAGTGTGATTGATATGGGAGTTTAGGACATGGCCATGGGGGACTAAAGATGGTTGTAATGGAATGATTGCTTCCGGAAAGTTGCTCACAGATCAATGACCCTCTGTTGCTCCTGTAGCTCATAGGGATGTGTTACACTTCCTCCTCAGCCTGAGGTGGCACCACCTGCACTGCAGAATTGTTCACTTCGGTGGCGCCAGCTGGTAAGCTGCTTCGGGAGGGTGGACACGTGCTATGAAGGCAGAGGTCCTGGGTTTGAGCCTCGGTGTGAGCTGAATCAGGAGGAAGCAGTACTGACTAAGCAAGAAGTGTGATGTCCTTTACAGTCCATTAAGCGGAAATGCTGAGCTGCGTTTTGGTGAGAAGTAACGTGTATTTGTATGGATCGAGATGTTCTCTGACTTGAGGATGAAAGAGAACTGAAGACAAGTTTGAGTTMGAGTTTATTTTATTTTTACAGGGACAGTGCACATTAATCAACGCTTCAGTAAAAGTGCCGGCCGGCTAATTTTCAACCGCAGTCCCTGGGCAGGTTATTAAAAACGAGCAGTGTGGGTACAATGATTGAAAAACTTGTATGTCTACATTTATTTTGCTATGCGAGCAGCATGGTTAGCCTGTTAGCGAGCGGCTGCGTGGCCAGGCGGTAAAATAGAAATTGGTTCTATTTGTGACCCTCATCGGGCTGCAAGTTCAGCCTCTCCCATCTCCCCATTGGTTTTTAGGAGCATATACCCACRTTGGTGATTGGAAGATGAACTGAGGTCCTCACTCCAGTCAGTTGAAATAATGCTGTAAAGTTGGTTGCCAACCRTCATATAAAGTCMGAAGAAGAAAAAGAAGCCTGAAGGAAGGAGGAGAGATTACTAGAAATKAACTTGATTTACCGTTTTATCTRTGGAATAATTGTAGGAGTARAGGAMCTTGTGCATTTCAGGTAAAATAACAACCCAATGTTTATATCCCAGGACAAATTAGCTAGCAACAGCAAGCTAGCTAGGTAAATTGCCATAAATGTTTAATGCTTTTTGACCTGTCCCCAAATTAATATAATTGGCTCAGAGTTTGTTTTGATATTTCAACCTGCGTGTCCTGATCACTTCTGGTGTGGATGAAGATAATGGTGGACGACGCACGCGTCCGGTTTGGTCAGCATGTAACACTCCGTTATCAATGGACATCAGCAGTGTGATCCAACAGAACAGAAGGGCATCACATGAATAAACCAGTGCTGTGCCTACTCAAGTCTGCTCTCCAGAGAGAGAGAGTGTTGTAAGCATACACTCCCACTCTCCCCAAAGGAAACCCCATTCTGGGGCGTAGAAAGTGTTGAAGCTGTAAACTAAACACTTGCTTGCCATCACAGCCTGTAAGGGCCTTATTTCATTCAGGTCACTAAGAAGCCTTTTACACTATGACTGACCAACACCCTGTCATCATCACAACACCAAGTTTGTTTTGATACACACACGCCCACCAACATCATCATTAGTAGGAACCTTTCTTGGTTGTTACTCTCAAGTAAAGAGTCTAACTCTCTCTCTCTTCTCGTTCTACTGATCCTTTCTCTTCCCTCCTCTCCTCTCCTCTCTCCCTCCTTCTCTCTCTCTCCCTCTCCCTCCTCCTCCTCTCTCTCCTCTCTCTCTCCTCCTCCTTCCTCCATCCTCTCTCTCTCTCTCTCTCTCTTCTTCTCTCTCTCCTTCTCTCTCTCTCTCCTCTCTCTCTTTCTCTCTCTCCTCTCTTTCTCCTCTTCTATCCTCTCTCTCTCTCTCCCTCTATCCGTCTCTCTCTCTCTCTCTCTCCTTCTATCCTCTCTCTCTGTCTCTTCTCTCTCGTCTCTAGTTGGAGACAGGGGTGCCCCTGCCCAGTCCAATGGATCTGATGGGAAAGATTCTGGTGAAGAACAAGAAGAAACACATCAAGACATCGAGTACCAAGAAGAAAACTGTCAGAACAGGCCTCCAATACTACAGGACTCATCAGTGTGCATGAGCCCTTTCTCCCAGCGCAGGTATGGTTACAGTACCACACACACACACACACCACACACCACACACACACAACACACACACACACAACACACACACACACACACACACACACACACACACACACACACACACACACACACACACACACAGTACACTCAAACTTACCATGTGTAAATATTAGTATGAACATAACAAGACTCAACAACTGAGACATAAACTGAACAAGTTCCACAGACATGTGACTAACAGAATTGAATAATGTGTCCCTGAACAAAGGGGGGGGGGTCAAAACAAAAGTAACAGTCAGTATCTGGTGTGGCCACCAGCTGCATTAAGTACTGCAGTGCATCTCCTCCTCATGGACATACCAGATTGCCAGTTCTTGCTGTGAGATGTTACCCATCTTCTTCACCAAGGACCTGCAAGTTCCCAGACATTTCTGGGGGAATGGCCCTAGCCTCACTCTCCGATCCAACAGGTCCAGACTTGCTCAATGGGATTGAGATCCGGGCTCTTCGCTGGCCATGGCAGAACACTGACATTCCCTGTCTTGCAGGAAATCACGCACAGAACGAGCAGTATGGCTGGTGACATTGTCATGCTGGAGGGTCATGTTAGGATGAGCCTGCAGGAAGGGTACTACATGAGGGAGGAGGATGTCTTCCCTGTAACGCACAGCATTGAGATTGCCTGCAATGACAACAAGCTCAGTCCAATGATGCTGTGACACACCGCCCCAGACCATGACGGACCATCCACCTTCAAATTGATCCCGCTCCAGAGTACAGGCCTCGGTGTAACGCTCATTCCTTCGACAATAAACGCGGATCCGACATCACCTAGTGTGACAAAATCGCGACTCGTCAGTGAAGAGCACTTTTTGCCAGTCCTGTCTGGTCCAGCGCCGGTGGGTTTTGTGCCCATGGCGACGTTGTTGCTGGTGATGTCTGGTGAGGACTGCCTTACAACAGGCCTACAAGCCCTCAGTCCAGCCTCTCTCAGCCTATTGCGGACAGTCTGAGCACTGATGGAGGGATTGTGCGTTCCTGGTGTAACTCGGGCAGTTGTTGTTGCCATCCTGTACCTGTCCCGCAGGTGTGATGTTCGGATGTACCGATCCTGTGCAGGTATTGTTACACGTGGTCTGCCACTGCGAGGACGATCGCCGTCCATCCTGTCTTCCTGTAGCACTGTCTTAGGCGTCTCACAGTACAACATTGCAATGTATCCCTGGCCACATCTGCAGTCCTCATGCCTCTCTGCAGCATGCCTAAGGCACATTCACTCAGATGAGCAGGGACCCTGGGCATCTTTCTTTTGGTGTTTTTCAGAGTCAGTAGAAAGCCTCTTTAGTGTCCTACGTTTTCATAACTGTGACCTTAATTGCCTACTGTCTGTAAGCTGTTAGTGTCTTAACGACCATTCACAGGTGCATGTTCATTAATTGTTTATGGTTCATTGAACAAGCATGGGAAACAGTGTTTAATCCCTTTACAAAGAAGATCTGTGAAGTTATTTGGATTTTTACGAATTATTTTGAAAGACAGTTTGCTTTTTTTTGCTGAATTTATATGAGTACAGGAGGTTGGGTGGTCCTTCATTGGGGAGGATAAGCTCATGGTAATAGCTGTAATGGTTTCCAGGTGTTTGATGCCATTCTATTTGCTCTGTTCTGACTATTTATTATGAGCCATCCTCCCGCAGCAAGCCTCACTGTTATGAGTATATGAAGTAGTAACAACACAGCTCAGTGATGGAGAGGGCCAGGAAGTGATGAATGATCAACTACAGCCAGGTCTTACTGTAAAGATGTAGGATTTATGATTGGCAAGCAATTCTCCCACCAATATAATTCAAATAAACATCCTCTGTCTGTCAATGGCCGACAAACTTGTGTGTGATGTGTGTGTGTGTGTGTGTGTGTGTGTGTGTGTGTGTGTGTGTGTGTGTGTGTGTGTGTGGTGTGTGTGTGTGTGTGTGTGTGTGTGTGTGTGTGTGTGTGTTGTGTTGTGTGTGTGTGTGTTGTGTTAGTATTGGACAACTGGGGGCTTTTGTTGTCCCAACAAGCGTCAAATGCTACTTTTTAGGGGGGTTTAGCATTAAGGTTAGAATTAGGTTTAAGGTCAGGGTTAGGAGCTAGGGTTAGTTTTATGGTTAGGGTTAGGAGCTAGGGTTAGTTTTATGGTTAGGGTTAGGAGCTAGGGTTAGAGTTACGGTTAGGCTTAAGGTTAGGGTAAGGGTTAGGGGTTAGGGGAAATGGTATTTTGAATGGGACTGAATTGTGTGTCCACACTAGGTTAGTTGTACAAGACTGTGTGTATGTGTGTGTGTGCATGCCTCTGTGCATGAGTGTGTCCTTCTGTGCATGTGTGTGCATGTGTCAGGTTAAGTTTTATAGCTACCCGGGTGCCTCTGGTACAGCTATGCTTTACCAGAACAGGACAGGCAGGGAGGCAGGCAGCAGGATTGATGTTCTTAGCATTCCCCTTCACACAGAATCACCCTGCATCCATCAACAGCARCCTACTGGGACTCCCAGCCATKTGCCACACTTGGGGCGGCAGGTAGCCTAGTGGTTAGAACGATGGGCCAGTAACCGAAAGGTTGCTAGATCAAATCCCTGAGCTGACAAGGTAAAAATCTGTCGTTCTGCACCTGAACAAGGCAGTTAACCTACTGTTCCTAGGCTGTCATTGTAAATAAGAATTTCTTAATTGACTTGCCTAGTTAAATAAAGGTACACACTGCCCCCTGCTGGTAGAGTCACAGACACATTTCATCCTGCGCTACAGCAGTCCATCTTGATCTCTGAAGCATTTCGTAGAGACTGGTGAAGGGAAATATCTCGGAAAAGGCTCATGGTAATGGCAGGAATGGAAATGGATTCCTCTGTGTTTCATACTGTTCCATCCATTCCATTACAATGAGTCCATCCTCCGATTTAAAAGTGACACCAGCCTCCACTGCATATACAGTATCACATAATGGTTATTGATTGTTTTCTGTCCACCAGGGTCGACCAACCAGGAGATGACAGAGTCCTCCCAGCCGATAGAGGTCGCTGGGCTCAGCCTCAGATCACAGGGAAGGAAGTCCATCGGTGAGCCATATGGGAAAGACTATAAGGACACAGCTACTCTTAAACCGACAAGCCAAAACTTAAAACTGAACCTGACTCTAACCTCATTTTTTATCAATTCTGAAGCAAAATATGGTTTGGGTGTCAGGTGTGTCTTTATAGCCTTTTCCGAGCCATAACCTTGGTCTGTACATGGAATTCTATTCCACATCAAGTAACTGATGCAACCAGTAAAATTTGATTAAAAAACAGATAAAAATACACCTTATGGAACAGCGGGGACTGTGAAGAGTCACACACACACAGGCATAGACACAYGCATGCACACACACATAACATACGTACTATACACACGTGCACATGGATTTAGTGTTGTAGATATGTGGTCGTGGAGCAGGGGCCAAAAGGGCATACACTTAATGTGTTGTGAAATCTGTTGTGAAAGGTAATGTAATGTTTTTAATTGGATATAACTGCCTTAATTTTGCTGGACCCTAGGAAGAGTAGCTACTGCCTTGGCAGGAACCAATGGGGATCCATAATACATAGAAATACCCCATCAGACACTCCTCCTCCTCTTTTACCTGGTCCTAAAACAACCCTTAGTAGCCCTAGTTCTAAAACCTAGTCACTTCCTTAGTTTCTTCCTTCCCCTATTCCCTTTCTCTAGCTCCTTCCCTTAATTCCTTTTCCTATACCCCCTATCCCTAGCTCCCTCCRCCCTTTTCCCTAAGTGGCCCTACAGTAACCCCACTGAAAAGCTTGGTGGATCTATTTCCATATTGCTTACAGCTCCATCCACCCCCTTCAGAAGTCTAACCCCTGGKGCTTGCTCTCTGACCATACAGCCTTCAGTAATCACCAGCATGTAGTCTGAGAAGCTAACTTAAATCTGCGTTTGTCTTTCAGGTGAAGTTGAGGCAGAGAGTGACGATGAGGATGATGATGACGATGACTGTAAAAAGGGGTCCATGGATGAGGTACATCTTCATTCTTTCTCCTGCGCCATCAGGTCTCTTGTTACATGTATTGTGTTCTTAGGYTGCCCCCTAGTGGAGATTCAAAAACACACTTACTTCTCTGGCTATGTTTCAATAGTCAAACAAGGAGAGGAGAGGAGAGGAGGAGGGAGGAGAGGAGGATTCTCTTTCTGACTGTTGTGTGTTCCTCCTCCAGGGTACAGCGGGCAGCGAGGCGTTTGCCACAGAGGAGATGTCCAACCTAGTCAGTTATGTCCAGCCAGTCAAATTTAACTCCTTCGAGGCCTCCAAA
>NW_019944340.1:33379-36290 GCF_002910315.2 Salvelinus sp. IW2-2015 | reverse complement strand
GACATGTTTGGTCTGCCGGTGGACACCAGAAGGAAAGGTTTTAAGACCAAGACGTCTCAGGGCAACGCTGTCAACCCTGTCTGGGAGGAGGAGGCCTTTGTCCTCAAGAAGGTAAACCACAATGTAGCGCAGACTGTTATGGGATTTGTAGTTCTTTAAGATCACTGAAGGTAATGCTGTCAACATTATCTGGGAGGAGGAGACCTTGATCTTCAAGAATGCACACCTATAGACGTACATAATGTTCGATTGAATTATGTGTGTAAATTACTGTTTAAAACATCATAGAGCAAAGTGTTATGGGATTTGTAGTTCTTAATAATGAAAACAATCCAGACCTCCCAGGGTAATCTGTCAACATTATCTAGGAGGAGGAGGCTGTCGTTATCAAAGTGTCTCCTTTCTTACATGTGTGTGTGTGTCTGTGTGTCTGTGTGTCTGTGTGTGTGTGTGTCTGTGTTTCTGTGTGTCTGTCGTTCCGCAGGTGGTACTGCCCACACTGGCCTCGATGAGGATATCTGTGTTTGAAGATGGAGGGAAGTTCATTGGCCATCGCATCATTCCTGTGAATGCCATCCGCCCAGGTGAGGCTTACAGCCTGTTAGCCTGACTGACTACCATTCTGGTCCATTGTTCTGCTTGAGTGATACTGTGTAAGCAGTCCTTGAACTTCTGATCACCGACCCATGTGTGTGTGTTCCAGGTTATCACTACATTGGTCTGAGGAATGAGAAGAACCAGGCTCTGACCCTCCCTGCTTTGTTTGTCTACGTAGAGGTCAAGGACTATGTCCCTGATACATTTGCAGGTACAGCGGTTGACATACCTTACAGAATACTGGAAAATACAGTAACTAACCATAGAGTTCTAACCATGTTGATTTTTCCACTGGCTTACATTTCATCATCTATGATACATTCTGTCCCCTCCCTCACTCACTCACTCTCTTTCTCAGATGTCATCGAGGCATTGTCCAATCCCATCCGTTACGTCAACCTGATGGAGCAGAGAGCCAATCAACTGGCAGCTCTCACTTTGGAGGAGGGGGCAGAGGACTTTCCGCCGAAGTCGGCTCCTCTCCTTGTTCGGGCGGCATTCGGCGGTCGACGTCACCGGTCTTCTAGCCATCGGCGCTCCATTTTTTCTTTTTTTTGGTCTTGTTCCCCCACACCTGGTTTACATTCCCTAATCACACTGCATATATATATTCCTCTCTTCCCCCATGTCTTTGTGTGGAATTGTTTTGTTTAGTTTTTATTGTATCGCGCCAGTCTGTTTTTTTCACCCTGGGCATTGCCTGTACCCTATCGGGGAAATTTTGGTGAAACTTATGGTTGTATTCTTGACGGTATTTTGCGCTTGTCATTTTTGCCGGTTGGCTTGAGTTGTAGCTGTTTGTGCCCGTCTGTTATTGCTCTTGGCAAATAAAGTCGCCTGATCACCATCTCTGCTCTCCTGCACTTGACTCGAATGACCAGCAGCAAAAACCCTGACACCCGTGCTTCACGGTTGGGATGGTGTTCTTCGGCTTGCAAGCCTCCCCCTTTTTCCTCCAAACATAACGATGGTCATTATGGCCAAACAGTTCTATTTTTGTTTCATCAGACCAGAGGAAATTTCTGCAAAAAGTACGATATTTGTCCCCATGTGCAGTTGCAAACCATAGTCTGGCTTTTTTATGGCGGTTTTGGAGCAGTGGCTTCTTCCTTGCTGAGCAGCCTTTCAGGTTATGCCGATATAGGACTCGTTTTACTGTGGATATAGATACTTTTGTACCTGTTTCCTCCAGCATCTTCACAAGGTCCTTTGCTGTTGTTCTGGATTGATTTGCACTTTTCGCACCAAAGTACGTTCATCTCTAGGAGACAGAATGCGTCTCCTTCCTGAGCGGTATGCTGGCTGCTTGGTCCCATGGTGTTTGTACTTGCGTACTATTGTTTGTACAGATGAACGTGGTACCTTCAGGCGTTTGGAAATTGCTCCCAAAGATGAACCAGACTTGTGGAGGTCTACAATTTCTTTCTGAGGTCTTGGCTGATTTCTTTTGATTTTCCCATGATGTCAAGCAAAGAGGCACTGAGTTTGAATGTAGGCCTTGAAATACATCCACAGGTACACATCCAATTGACTCAAATTATGTCAATTAGCCTATCAAAAGCTTCTAAAGCCATGGCATCATTTTATGGAATTTCCAAGCTGTTTAAAGGGACAGTCAACTTAGTGTATGTAAACTTCTGACCCACTGGAATTGTGATACAGTGAATTATAAGTGACATAATCTGTCTGTAAACAATTTTTGGAAAAATTACTTGCGTCATGCACAAAGTAGTGTCCTAACCGACTTGCCAAAACTATAGTTTGTTAACAAGACATTTGTGGAGTGGTTGAAAAACGAGTTTTAATGACTCCAACCAAAGTGTATGTAAACTTCCGACTTCAACTGTATGTCACATTACAACCCAACACATACATGATTCTGCTCAATGTTTTTGCAGCCTATGCAATGAGATGAGAGTAGAACCATACGTTCCATGACTCTATCACAAACAAGCTACTGTACGTCAAATATACGACACCACAATCAACACACCACACACACAGAGCGTACCTGCAGCCTGTTGGAAACCTTGTAGACATAGCTGTGGTACCCCACTCTCAGCATGGCTCAGATCATAGTCACACTGACAACACTCTCTAATGTTTCACTAACATTTAGCCAATGTTCTCCTTACGTTGTCTCAAAGGTCTCCTAAAGCTCTCTACTACTTTCTCCAAACGTTTCCTCTAGGTTCTCCCAACGTTCTCTCTAGGTTCTCTTCAACCCTGACTTGTTGTAGTACTTGGCGTGTATTTCTTTCAAATACTATTCCACTAAACCACCTGTTACTGAGTCCTCCCTCCTGAGCTGGTC
>NW_019944340.1:15513-29787 GCF_002910315.2 Salvelinus sp. IW2-2015 | reverse complement strand
AAAAAAAAAAAATCGGGTTTGTTTTTGAATTCTTTGTGAATCTGTGTAATCTAGGGACATATGTGTCTCTAATATGGTCATACCACTTGGCATGAGGTTAGGAAGTGCAGCTCAGTTTCCACCTCATTTTGTTGGTAGTGTGCACATTAGCCTGTCTTCTCTTGAGAGCCAGGTCTGCCTACGGCAGCCTTTCTCCATAGCAAGGCTATGCTTACTGAGTCTGCTACATAGTCAAAGCTTTCCTTAAGCTTGGGTCAGTCACAGTGGTCAGGTATTCTGCCACTGTGTACTCTCTGTTTAGGGCCAAATAGCATTCTAGTTTGCTCAGTTTCTTTGTTAATTCTTTCCAATGTGTCAAGTAATTATCTTTTAGTTTTTTTATGATTTGGTTTAATCTCCCTCTCCCTCTGTCTCTGAACCTCCAGTGGAAAGCCCACTAACTCACTAGGCGACCGTTGCCATGGTGTCGCATGTACAGCTCTCCATTGACTGGTCCCTGTGGGTAATAAGCTCAACCCATCCACCGTCCTCACCTCAAACCCTCACCCCGCAATTCCTAACCCCTGGTCAATAGCTCTAACCCAATCCATCTTTCACAAAGCGACAGGCCTCCAGTTCCTAACCCCTGGTCAATAGCTCTAACCCAATCATCTGTTCACAAAGCGACAGGCCTATTCCTAACCCCTGGTCAATAGCTCTAACCCAAAGAAGGACTACTGCCTGGGGAGATGCTCATTGATCTGTTTACAGGTCGATTAGTGTGGGGATGACCACACACACACACACACACACCACACACACACACACACACACACCACACACACCACACACACACCAACACACACACACACACACACACACACACCACCACACACACCACACACCACCCACACACACACACACCACACACACACACACACACACAAGAGGCACCCACAAGCACAGGCACGCACGCAAAGCTACACACACACACACAGACTAATACAAAAACACCACCACACCTCTTTGCTGCCTCCTGTGACAACGGGGGTGGCAGCATCATGTTGTGGGGGTGCTTTGCTGCAGGAGGGACTGGTGCACTTCACAAAATAGATGGCAGGAAAACGATGTATAAGCAACATCTCAAGACATCAGTCAGGAAGTTAAAGCTTGGTCGCAAATGGGTCTTCCAAATGGACAATGACCCCAAGCATACTTCCAAAGTTGTGGCAAAATGGGTTAAGGACAACAAAGTCATGGTATTGGAGTGGCCATCACAAAGCCCTGACCTCCAATCCTATAGAAGATTTGTGGGCAGAACTGAAAAAGCGTGTGCGAGCAAGGAGGCCTACAAACCTGACTCAGTTACACCAGCTCTGTCAGGAGGAATGGGCCAAAATTCACCCAACTTATTGTGGGAAGCTTGTGGAAGGCTACCCGAAACGTTTGACCCAAGTTCAACAATTTAAAGGCAATGCTACCAAATACTAACTGAGTGTATGTAAACTTCTGAACYACTGGGAATGTGATGAAAGAAATAAAATCTGAAATAAATCATTCTCTCTGCTATTATTCTGACATTTCACATTCTTAAAATTAAGTGGTGATCCYAACTGACCTAAAACAGGGATTTTTTACTATGATTAAATGTCAGGAATTGTGAAACACTGAGTTTAAATGTATTTGGCTCAGGTGTATGTAAACTTCCGACTTCAACTGTACAGTACATTGGGCAGACGCTTACACTCTAGTCAGATRATGTGATAAGTCAATGTGACCAGTACTGTGTGGACCTGATAAAGTGCTTTGAGGCCCAGTAAAAAATGCCTCATAAAGGCACCTTATCAGTTGCGCTGTCAATGTATTTGATTGATAGGTGGAGGCGGCTGGTGATGATCCAATGGAGCCTGACCCCCGGGTGACCTTGCCAGCAGAGAAYGGGGTCAGCCACGCCCCCATCATCTCCTCCAAACCCCCCAGCCTGGTCAGCCACCAGCCACAGCCCACAGGTAGAGGTCAAATCTCCACTTGAACTTACAGTAATAATAATAATAATAATTTATTAAACTTCTATAGCGCTTTTCATAATAGAAATCTCAAAGCGCTTCATGAGGAAAAATCAAACAAACAAATACTACATGACCAAAAGTATGTGGACATCTGCTCGTCGAACATCTCATTCCAAAATCATGTGCATTAATATGGAGTTGGTCCCCCCTTTGCTGCGAAAACAGCCTCCACTCTTCTGGGAAGGCTTTCCACTTGATGTTGGAACATTGCTGCGGGGACTTGCTTCCATTCAGCCAGGAGCATTAGTGAGGTTGGGCACTGATGTTGAGCGATTAGACCTGGCTCTTAATTCCAAAGTTGTTTGATGRGGTTGAGATCAGGGCAGGCCAGTCATGTTTTTACACACCAATCTCGACAAATCATTTCTGTATCGGCCACCACTCCAGCTGATGCTTGGCATTGCACATGGTAATCTTAGGCTTGTGTGCGGCTGCTTGGCCATGGAAACCCATTTCATGAAGCTCCCGATGAACAGTTCTTGTGCTGAGGTTGCTTCCAGTGGCAGTTTGGAACTCTGTAGTGATTATTGTAACCAAGGACAGATGATTTTTAAGCGATACGGGCTTCCGACCGCGGTTTCGTCTGTAAGCTGTGTGGCCTACCACTTCGCGGCTAAGCCATTGTTGCTCCTAGACGTTTCCACTTCACAATACAGCACTTACAGTTGACCAGCTGGGGCAGGGCAGAATTTGATGAACTGACTTGTTTGTTCAGCTCTTCTGTAGGCCATTCTACTGCCAATGTTTGTCTATGGAGCTTGCATGGTTGTGTCACACTATTTTTGCCATGTAGTTTATCATGCACTGTGACTCCGATATGGCAACCAGTTAACTTACATTTGTTTCCACAACACATTTACCACCCACTTGGGTTGCCAGATACATACCTGCCAAAACCCGCCTAACAGGTGTATATTGTTCATCAGGTTCAGTGAAAACTGCAGTGAAGACTGAGGATGTCATTCAGTGTGTCTCTACAGGTAAGACAGAGTAAGACTCAGTAAAAGCTAAGTGAAACATGTGTGGTCATTTTGTCTATCTGTACTGGCATTAACACACAATCTGAACATCACAGAATTGTGACCCTGTATGTAAGAAGCAAAAACTGGCAGGAAGAAAGTCATTGATCAAAACACATATTTCTCTCTCTCTCTCTCTTCTCCTCACTCCTCTCTCTCTCTTCTTTCCATCCTCCTTCCTCAGAGATGGAGGCCCAGACAGTAAGAGGAGTTGAAGCAGAAGAAGGGCTTTGTGAGGGAGCAGAGGAAGCAGTATAAAGAGATGAGGAGTTGGTAAGGAAACACCACGTAAGACAGACGAGATGATAAGGACACACGGCCAGGGCTGCAGAGCTGCAGAACAGCACCAGCGCAGGACCTCCGCGCTGCAGAAGAGCCACAAACGTGATGGAAGAAAAGTAGGTAGCCCGCTCTTCTTTTCTCTCTTAGTCTCCTCCGCTACTCTTCTCTCCTCCTCCTCTTAGTCCTCCTCCACTATCTTCTTCTCTCCTCCTCTTAGTCTCCTCCACTACTCTTCTTCTCCTCCTTCTTCGTCTCCACCGATACTTCTTTTCTCCTCTCTCTTAGTCCTCCTCCGTATATCTTCTCTCCGCCTCCTCTTAGTCCTCCTCCACTACTCTTCTTCTCCTCCTCTCTCTTATATCCCTCCTCCTCTAGATACCTTCTTTCCTCCTCTTAGTCCTCCTCATTACTCTTCTTCTCCTCCTCTGCTCTCTTTTCTTCTAGTCCTTCCTCCACTATTCTTCTTCTCCTCCTCTTAGTCCTCCTCCGATACTCTTCTTCTCCTCCTCTTAGTCCTCCTCCGCTACTCTTCTTCTCCTCCTCTTAGTCCTCCTCCCTGCTCTTCTTCTCCTCCTCTTAGTCCTCCTCCCTGCCCTTCTTTCTGTATCCCTCTATTCCTCTCACCAGTGGCGATTTTAGGATATAAATATTGGTAGGCAAAGCAAAAAAATWATCCATGCCAGCAAAGCCACTACACAACACAACACTAAACAATAGATTCATTGCACTATAACGGTGACAAACGGTGCCCACAAACTCTCCCAACAGAAGTCCCAACACCTTACCACTGCTACGCCTTGTCTGGCAGCGAGACAGTTCATTCAGCCGAATTTATTGCCTTTAAAAAAAAACATAGCTGATATGGCTGACTTGCTTAAACAAATGTGGATTCTACTGACAATTGAGATGTACAAACTATGGCATAAGGGGACGACAAGCAGATAAGAGGCAATCTGTCATTTTGATTAAGACATTAATGAACGAGCTAGGACTCAGAACATGGGGCGTTCTTACAGTATTCTCCCTGTACACCAAGTCAAAACCATAGGATAAATAAAGGGGGCATATAAGCAGACAATGAAAGCTCTTACAATATTCGATGATGACATTTCTCTAAAACAGGCAATAGGATACATTTGCACCAGCAAGTCAGAACAGTAGGCGAAATTAAGAGGGGGAAAGGGATCAAATTATTAGGGTGATGCACATGGGCTACTAACAGCTTACCACACAACATACACTTAGTATTACTTTCTTAGCTACAGTATACATATCTCCCTGGTCAATCWGCCACTCCTTGGGCTACAATACATATTTTGCCAATTGGCCTGGACCCCTTTTACTGCCGACACGGAGGCCCGCCGATTCAGCCACGACTGGTCTACCTACGTAATCCGCCGAGGTGTTTCAACAGGCTCCTCCGTTGCGACGTTCCCTGAAGGCCCATCCGCGGCTCGCTAGCTGTCTAGAGCATATCGGACTGTTAGCTGAAGAGGACCATCAGCCAATTTCTTGAGCAACAATACCTATTTTGCCTGGACCCTTTTACTGCCTACACGGAGCCCTGCCAATCCAACACGACTGGTCTGCCGACRTAACCGTCCRAGGGGGCAACAAACAACAGACTTCTTCCACCGCGACGTCCCCCCTAAGGCCCTTCTGCTAYTCTGYTATCCCCGGCCCGCTAGCTGTMTGAATCGCCATGTCTCCAGCTCGCCTAGCCTCCCACTGGTCCCTATGATTACTCGGCTACGCATGTCTCTCCCTAATGTCAATATGTCTTGTCCATTGCTGTTTTGGTTAGTGATTATTGTCTTATTTCACTGTAGAGACTCCAGCCCTGCTCAATATGCCTTAGCTAGCCCTTTTGTTCCACATCCCACACATGCGGTGACCTCACCTGGTTTAAATGGTGTCTCAAGAGGCAAAACCTCTCTCATCATCACTCAATGCCTAGGTTTACCTCCACTGTATTCACATCCTACCATACCCTTGTCTGTACATTATGCCTTGAATCTATTCTTCCGCGCCCAGAACCAGTTCTTTTAGCCTTTAGCTGTACCCTTATCCTACTCCTCCTCTGTTCCTCTGGTGATRTAGAGGTKAATCCAGGCCCTGCAGCRCCTAGCTCCACTCCCATCCCCAGGCGCTCTCATTTGTTGACTTCTGTAACCGTAAAAGCCTTGGTTTCATGCATGTTAACATTAGAAGCCTCCTCCCCAASTTTGTTTTATTCACTGCCTTAGCACACTCTGCCAACCCGGATGTCCTAGCCGTGTCTGAATCCTGGCTTAGGAAGGCCACCAAAAATCCTGACATTTCCATCCCTAACTATACATTTTCGGACAAGATAGAACTGCCAAAGGGGGCAGAGTTGCAATCTACTGCAGAGACAGCCTGCAGAGCTCTGTCATACTATCCAGGTCTGTGCCCAAACAATTCAAGCTTTTYCTTCTAAAAATCCACCTTTCCAGAAACAAGTCTCTCACCGTTGCTTCTTGTTATCTTTTAGGGATAGACGTGYCGCTAGCGACCCACCTTGACAACATCCGGGGAAATTGCAGAGTGCGAAATTCAAAAATACTAAATTCGTAATATTAAACATTCATGAAGATACAAGTGTCTTACATCATTTAAAAGCTTAACTTCTTGTTAATCCAGCCGCTTTGTCAGATTTTTCAAAAGGCATTCCGTCAGTAGAGGATGCCTTGTTATTCTTAAAGCTTTTCCTCACCATCTTAAATAAGAATGCCCATTCACAAAAATGTAGAACCAGGAACAGATACATATAGCCATTGGTTCACTCCAGACCTGACTGCCCTTGAACAGCACAACAACATCCTGTGGCGGTACTGCATTAGCTTCGAATAGCCCCCGCGATATGCTACTTTTCAGGGAAGTTAGGAACCAATATACACAGGCAGTTAGGAAGCTAAGGCTAGCTTTTCCAAACAGAAATTTGCATTCTGTAGCACAAACTCCGAAAGGTTCTGGACACTGTAAGTCCATGAGAATAAGAGCACCTCCTCCCAGCTGCCCACTGCACTGAGGCTAGGAAACACTGTCACCACCGATAAATCCACGATAATTGAGAATTTCAATAAGCATTTTTCTACGGCTGGCCATGCTTTCCATCTGGCTACCCCTACCCCGGTCAACAGCCCTGCACCCCCCCCCCCCCACCCCCCCACAGCAACTTGCCCCAAACCTCCCCCATTTCTCCTTCACTCAAATCCAGATAGCTGATGTTCTGAAAGAGTTGCAAAACCTGGACCCTTACAAATCAGCTGGGCTAGACAATCTGGACCCTCTCTTTCTAAAATGATTTGCCGCAATTGTTGCAACCCTATTACTAGCCTGTTCAACCTCTCTTTTGTATTGTCTGAGATCCCCATATATTGGAAAGCTGCCGCGGTCATCCCCTCTTCAAGGGGAAGACACTCAGACCCAAAACTGTTACAGACCTATATCTATCCTACTCTGCCTTTCTAAGGTCTTCGAAAGTCAAGTTAACAAACAGATCACCAACCATTTCGAGTCCCACCATACCTTCTCCGCTAGCAATCTGGTTTCCGAGCTGGTCATGTTGCACCTCAGCCACGCTCAAGGTCCTAAACGATATTATAACCGCCATCGATAAGAGACATACTGTGTAGCCGTATTCATCGACCTGGCCAAGGCTTTCGACTCTGGCAATCACAACATTCTTATCGCAGACTCAACAGCCTTGGTTTCTCAAATGACTGCCTCGCCTGGTTCACCAACTACTTCTCAGATAGAGTTCAGTGTGTCAAATCGGAACTTGTCCGGACGTCTGGAAGTTTCAATGGGGTGCCACAGGGTTTCAATTCTTCAGGCCGACTCTTTTCTCTGTATACATCAATATGTCACTCTTGTTGCTGGTGATTTCTGATCCACCTCTACGCAGACGACACCATTCTGTATACTGGCCCTTCTTTGGACACGGTGTTAACATAACCTCCAGACGAGCTTCAATGCCATACAACTCTCCTTCCGTGGCCTCCTACTGCTCTTAAACGCAAGTAACAACTAAATGCATGCTCTTCAACCATCACTGCCCGCACCTGCTCGCGCCGTCCAGCATCACTTATCTGGACAGTTCTGACTTATAATATTTGGACAATTACAAATATCCTAGGTGTCTGGTTAGACTGTAAACTCTCCTTACAGACTCACATTAAGACTCGTATTTCCAATCAAAAATGAAATCTTAGAATCAGCTTCCCTATTTCGCAACAAAGCATCCTTCACTCATGCTGCTACATACCCTCGTAAAACTGACTATCCTACCGATCCTTGACTTCGGCGATGTCATTTATAAAATAGCCTCCAACACTCTACTCAGCAAATTGGATGCAGTCTATCACAGTGCTATCCGTTTTGTCACTAAAGCCCCATATACTACCCACCACTGCGACCTGTATTGCTCTCGTGGTTGGCCTTGCTTCATATCCGTCGCCAAACCACTGGCTCCAGGCATCTATAAAGTCTTTGCTAGGTAAAGCCCCGCCTTATCTCAGCTCACTGGTCACCATAGCAGACCTGCCCATAGCGCGCTCCCAGCAGGTATATTTCACTGGTCACCCCCAAAGCCTATCCTCATTTGGCCGCCTTTCCTTCCAGTTCTCTGCTGCTAATGACTGGAACGAACTGCAAAAATCACTGAAGCTGGAGACCAATATCCCCCTCACTAACTTTAAGCAGCAGCTGTCAGAGCAGCTCACATATCCACTGCACCTGTACGTAGCCCATCTGTTAAAATAGCCCATCCAACGACCTCATCCCCATAATTGTATTTTTATTTATTTTTTGCTCCTTTGCACCCCAGTATCTCTACTTGCACATTCATCTTCTGCACATCTATCACTCAGTGTTTAATTGCTAAATTGTAATTACTTCGCACTACGACCTATTTATTGCCTTACCTCCCTAATCTTACCTGTAATGTTTTATGTCCAATGGCCGATGAGCACCAATAGTTTTATCTATAATTTCTCCTAATTTAAAAAGGATTTGCCAGTAAGACTGTCGACTTGATTCATGATGATGACTGCTAGCTTGCTAAGATAAGATTTTTGAAAGTATGATGTTGATTGGACATAAGCTACTGTGAGTTAACGTGATTAGACGTCATTTTAATCTGTGGCCAATGACCTTGAACCTTCTTGGATGGGCACTTCTAATGTAACTCTATGGCAGCATCCAAGGGACTACCTTAGATGTAGGCGGTGATGTAGTGTCCCATGAGTGACAGAACACTAAGCCAATCATGGTGTAACTATAGAACATTACCCAATCCCGGCACAACTAAAAAATTATCAACCCCTACGTGTGTGTTTAGCAGGTCGGAGCAGTCCCTGTCGACCCTGGAGCAGGAGCTGTGTGTGTTGGACCAGGAGTCCAGTCAGAGACTGTCTGAGCTGAAGGAGAAGCAGCAACAACAGCTACTCACACTGAGACAGGAGCAGTATTACAGTTGAGAAGTACCAGAAGAAAGAACACAACCAAAATGGTACAGGCACCGCATGCACACACACATCCACCCCACGCACTCCGCACACACACACACACACACACACACACAACACACACACACACACACACACACACACACACACCACCACACACACACACACCACAGCACACACCACACCGCACACCCACCACGCACCAGCACACGCATCACGCCACACGCCCACGCCACGCACACACACACACGCACACCACACACACGCACACACACACACACACACACCTAACCATATCCTCAACCAGAGTTATACTAGAGACCAGCGTACCTAACTACATACAGTAGATCTATTATTTGCGTTGAATCAGCATTAACCCTCACTCAGTAAAAATGCGGGCTTTATGGCCAAAATCACCCTGTTTGTGCTGACCTTAGATCAGTGTAAAGATTTCCAGTGCTCCTCTACTGCTTTGTGAGATGGAAAGACTGAGTGTAGTAACTGATCTGTGGTACAGTTTGTGTGGATGAGGTGTAGGGTTTATCCATGATGAATAGAACCATACTGACAGACCAATTATATTCTCCAATGTCAACTGATAAGTCATGCCTGAAGTTAAACAGAAAGCATGAGTCAGCTATCATATGCTACGAGGCAAACAAACTGTAGGATAACCATTGTTCTTTTTCCTGTGGATCTCTAGCTGTTGGAGAAGTTGACAACCATAGCCGAGGAGTGTCAGAGTGTCCAGCTGAAGAAGATCAGAGACATCTGTGACAAGTAAAAAAGTGCACACACACACACACACACAAACAAAAGCACATTCACAAACAAAATCACACAACACACACGTCACACACACACACCACAGCCACACACACACACACACACACACACACACACACAACACACACACACACACACACACACACACACACACACACACACACACACACACACACACACACACACACACACACACACACACACACACACACACAAGAAGCTCATGTATGCATGTATTTCATGGGGTTTCACTATCCTCCTATTTCTCCACAGGGAAAAGAAAGACGTGAAGAAGAAGATGGACAAGAAAAGACAGGAGAAGATTAATGAAGCAAAGGCCAACAACAAGAACGTGACAGAGGAGTAAGTACATGGGGTTGGGGAAGAGACCTCCTAATACATAAGTGTTCATGCTCCTTAAGGCCACCAGATGGCGATGAAGATTCATGCCTGACTGACTGATCTAGCTAATGATCACGACAGGACCAGTTTAATACAAATATTCCGTAATTTTTCATAGAAAGACTTAATGCTTGTAGGTCATAGGTCATCAGGYAGACCTACCAACTTTTATATGGTCCTTTGAGCTAGATTGGAACAAGGAACATCAGGATTRTTGACTGTTAAAGTAAAGGTTACATTTGAGGAATCTTAAAGAGAGGTTTGAGCTGACATCTGTATATGTTTACAGAGAGAAGCTGGAAATCAACAGGTCATTTGTCAATGAGGTGGTGCAGTATATCAAACGGGTAAGTGTGTGTGTGTGCGCACGTGTGTGTGCGTGTGTCCATGCCGGCGTGTGGCTACACCTTACTCTTGCCTACCTCTGTATGTCTGTGTAGTTGGAGGATGCTCAGAGTAAGAGAATGGAGAGACTACTTGAGAAGCACAAGGACATCAGACAGCAGATTGTGGATGAGAAACCCAAGGTATGGACACGTTTACCCTCAAATACAGAACTGTAGGATGAAGTTGCTTCTAACCAATCATTCAGTGTCAGGAATAGGATGCATACCAAATGTCACCCTATTCCCTATATAGTGCCCTGCTTTTGACCAGGAACCATAGGGTAGTGCCCTGCTTTTGACTAGGACCCATAGGGTAGTGCCCTGCTTTTGACCAGGACCCATAGAGTAGTGCCCTGCTTTTGACCAGGACCCATAGTGCACTATGAAGGGAATTGGGTACCATTTGGGACAGAGACATATTTTCAACCCATAAAGGTTCCATTGGTTAACCATTTCCATCATGTCCATTGTTACTGTGATTGTAGGAAGGAGGATCCCCAGAGGACCAGGGTAAGACATTCTGCATCTGTGTGCATTAATACAGCTTCAATACTTAAGCATTAATAACAATGTATACAGAAGCTTTAATAAGAAGGCAAAAGCTGAAGAATGATAACAAGTGGATGTGCAACTTTCCTCTGACCCTGCCTCTCTGTTACAATAACCCTGATGGTCAACTGCCGCTCAACCCAACCGTCCCAAAGTACTGTCCCTGCCAGAACGGCCTTTCTTTCCTCTATCCTGTCTCCTCATTCTGCTATGTACAGGTAGCTGGGTCTCTAAACCCAGTTCCCATGGTTTCTTCCCCCTCTTCCCCACGCTCAGTGATCTCCTCTGTGCTTGGGTGCATGGGTCAGTTGTCTATTTTCCACCATGTTCCCTCTCTGAATACTCTMAAATCTATGGCTGTGTTGCTACATGTTTTGGAAGTAAAATACATTTCTAAACCTTGCGATTGTATATGGAAATATAAAGTACACTTTTTTTAACCTAGACCTAATGTATTGGCGATATCTATATGAGGACGTGGTAGGCAGCAGACATATGCTGAAAGAGGATGCATGGATGATGTATATACTGTCCTCATTAGTGCATGACAACACATTTTAGTAGTTTGTGTGTTGACCACACGGGGTCAGCGTATCCTGGAGCATTAGCCTGGTAGCTCTTACCAGAGGGATATACTACTGCCCTGCACCACTGCATGTGCTTTTCTTACACTTCCTCATTTCTATCTCAAGGACATTTCTTACAACATGCATCAGGCTGAATGCTGTGATAAGAACAGAGAATAATTATACAATGAAACAAAAACAGTTCTCTCATGAGTAACCAGCATAGGGCTAATGGAGGAGGGCATGAGTAACCAGGATAGGGCTAATGGAGGAGGGCATGAATAACCAGGATAGGGCTAATATGATGACAAACACACACACACACACACACACACACACATAAACTTAACAAGTTCCACAGACATGTGACTAACAGAAATTGAATAATGTGTCCCTGAAAAAAGGGAGGGGGTCAAAATCAAAAGTAACAGTCAGTATCTGGTGGGGCCACCAGCTGTACTGCAGTGCATCTCCTCCTCATGGACTGCACCAGATTTGCCAGTTCTTGCAATGAGATGTTACCCCACTCTTCCACCAAGGCACCTGCAAGTTCCCAGACATTTCTGGGGGGGATTGGCCCTAGCCCTCACCCTCTGATCCAACAGGTCCCAGACTTGCTCAATGGGATTGAGATACGGGCTCTTCGCTGGCCATGGCAGAACACTGRCATTCCTKTCTTGCAGGAAATCACGCACAGAACGAGCAGTATGGCTGGTGGCATTGTCATGCTGGAGGGTCATGTCAGGATGAGCCTGCAGGAAGGGTATCACATGAGGGAGGAGGATGTCTTCCCTGTAACGCACAGCGTTGAGATTGCCTGCAATGACAACAAGCTCAGTCCAATGATGATGTGACACACCGCCCCAGACCATGACCACATCCAAATTGATCCCGCCTCGGTGTAATACTCATTCCTTTGACGATAAACACGAATCCGACCATCACCCCTGGTGAGACAAAACCGCGACTTGTCAATGAAGAGCACTTTTTGCCAGTCCTGTCTGGTCCAGCGATGGTGGGTTTGTGCTCATAGGCGACGTTGTTGCCGGTGATGTCTGGTGAGGACCTGCCTTACAACAGGCCTACAAGCCCCCAGCCTCTCTCAGCCTATTGCGGACAGTCTGAGCACTGATGAAGGGATTGTGCGTTCCTGGTGTAACTCGGGCAGTTGTTGTTGCCATCCTGTACCTGTCCGCAGGTGTGATGTTCGGATGTACCGATCCTGTGCAGGTATTGTCTGCCTTCCTGTTTTCCTGTACGCGTGTCTTAGGCGTCTCACAGTACGGACATTGTAATGTATTGCCCTGGCCACATCTGCAGTCCTCATGCCTCCTTGCAGCATGCCTAAGGCACGTTACGACAGACTCAGAGTAAGTAGGTCCCTGGGCATCTTTCTTTTGGTGTTTTTCAGAGTAGAAAGGCCTCTTTAGTGTTCTAAGTTTTCATAACTGTGACCTTAATTGCCTACCGTCTGTAAGCTGTTAGTGTCTTAACGACTGTTCCACAGGTGCATGTTCATTAATTGTTTATGGTTCATTGAACAAGCATGAGAAACAGTGTTTAAACCCTTTACAATGAAGATCTGTGAAGTTATTTGGATTTTTACGAATTATCTTTGAAAGACAGGGTCCTGAAAAAGGGTTTATATACATTCGTGATGGGGGTAAAAATCCATACAGTTACATTCACAATATTATTTTTGATGATATTAAATCGATATGTGACTCCAAGTTTCGATTTGTAATAAAATATATATATTATATACAGCATATAYTGTATATATACACACACACATGGCAAAAGTATGTGGACACCTGCTCATTGAACATCTAATTCCAAAATCATGGKCATTAAYATGGAGTTGGTCCCCCYKTTGCTGCTATAACAGCCCCCCCTCYTCTGGGAAGGCTTTCMACYAGMTGTTGGAACATTGCTGCATGGACTTGCTTCCATTCAGCCACAAGAKCATTAGTGAGGTCAGGCACTGATGTTGGGCGATTTGGCCTGACTTGCAGTCGGCGTTTCAATTCATCCCAAAGGTGTTCGATGGGGTTGAGGTCAGGGCTCTATGCAGGCCAGTCAAGTTCTTCCACATYGATCTCGACAAACCATTTCTGTATGGACCTCGCTTTGTGCACAGGGGCATTGTCATGCTGAAACAGGAAAGTGCCTTCCCCAAACTGTTGCCACAAAGTTGGAAGCACAGATTTGTCTAGAATGTCATTGTATGCTGTAGCGTTAACATTTCCCTTCACTGGAACTAAAGAGTCTAGATCGAACCATGAAAAACAACCCCAGACCATTATTCCTCCTCCACCAAACTTTACAGTTGGCACTATGCCAATGTTTGTTTATAGAGATTGCATGCTTGTGTGCTTGATTTTATACACCTGTCAGCAATGGGTGTGACGGAAATAGCCGAATCCACTAATTTGAAGGAGTGTCCACATACTTTTGTGTATATACTATATAGTGTATACAGTATATATATTTGTTTTTTAATAGGTAGCATTAGTTAGCGCTAGTCTGCTGTACGTAAGTCAATTTGTAAGCCAATTTGTCTTCAGAACTTTTATTTACATCAATCAAAACAAATTTTTCATGGCTCTCACCTTGTCCCTCTGCAGCAGACATGGTTAGCAATATGTTTGGAACATTGGATCGCAATACATACAGAATCATGAGAATTTTATTGTGAGCCCCCTTGCAATTCCCAGCACTAATATACACACACACACACACACACA
>NW_019944340.1:0-11412 GCF_002910315.2 Salvelinus sp. IW2-2015 | reverse complement strand
ACACCACACACACACACACACACACACACACACACACACACACCACACACACACACAACAAACAACACACCACACACACACACACACACACACTCACCCACCCACTCCTCTCTCTCACACCACACACAAACACCAACACACACACACACACAAACACAACAGCACACACACCCAAGACAACAAACACAACACACACACAAACACACGACACCACACATCAACCACACCACGCACAACCACACACAGCCTTCCTGTCCTGCCTCCCCATTTCAGAGCAGTGACCCCTCTCTCACCTCCTGGTCATGGTAATTGGTAATTACACACAGTGTGGCTTATATCACAAAAGTGGCCTGGAACTACTGGGCTTGAAACTGGTCTGGCACTATTATGTGCTACCTAATCCCTTTTAAAGTACCTTGAAGACTCCCTGCTTGCGTCCCAAATGGCACTCTATTCCCTATTTAGTGCACTATAGTGCATCTTAAGCCTAAGTTCATCTTTAGAACCATACGATCACAATGCGATCCTATATTTCTAACGATGATCTTAGCCTTAAGATGCTTCTGGGAAACCGCGCCCTGGTCAAAAATGGTGCACTAGGTATGGAATAAGTTGCCATTCAGTACGCAGACCCAGAGGTAGCTCCTAGAGGGGGGGAACACAGAGGCCTCCTGAATCTCTAATGCTGRATGTTCTATGTCGGTGGTGGCCTAACCTGTTCCTGGAGATCTACTCTCAGCTGATCAGCTGCTCGGTGTAGTCAAGTAAACACAGCCCAAACKTTCACCCACCTTTTGCGGGAAGTTGCATTAAAAGTATAGGGAGCTTTTTTCACTGCGACAGATGATCAGAGTTTACCCACCTATTTTACGTCCAGGACCTTGATTGTGTAGGGCTGGAGCAAAAGCCTGCAGACCCAGTACAGTAGCTCTCCGGGAGTAGGCCATCTCTGTTATACCTGTTGACTGCTGCTATGATTTTGCTGCTGTGATTCCAGTGTAGTACTGAGAAGCAGCAAGAAGCCATATTAACRCACACAAACACACATTCTGTTAGACAACACTGTTGGAGGAGGCTCAGCTCCCCAATATCTCAGATATTCCATTGAGAGGTGGAAGAACAGAGGGATGGTGAAAGGAAGGGGACTGGCCGAAAGAGAGAAAGAAAGAGAGGGCCTGAGACCCCGGCCAGCTCCATCTGCTCCTCCTCTACATCCTTCCATCCTCCTCTCCTCCATCATCCCTCCATCCTTGTGACTTTTAATTACCTCAGCTGTCACTTCCCACCAGGTGATAATGAGGTGTGGCGTTCGTCACACACCTTGTCCCCGACACACACCTCGACCCGACACACACCCTGTCTCCAATACACACACCTCGACCCGATGGCAATGAACACACTCGTACATACTCTCTCACGTACACACACACACAAACACACACACCTACACACACTGACACACACCCACCCATCAACCATTGACTGATGGCCGCCCACCACATTCCACCTCACACCCTCCTGCTCCACCCCACCCAACATCTTCACACCTAGGAACCATCAGAGCTGGGAGAGAGATGGCTGCTTTTATCAAAAGACCTCAGTGCCTATGGTTAGCAGGGGGACAGTGCGCGCTGCAGACAGTCCCTTTCTAAGTAGGTGGAGGGGCTAAGGTGGTACGGGATGAGAGGAGAGAGGGAGAGAGAGAGGAGAGGAGAGGAGAGGAGAGAGGAAGAGGGAGGAGAGAGAGAGGGGAGAGGAGAGCAGGAATGAAGCCATTCTGGCTTTGACATATCATCTCAGTGAAAACCTCTCTGGAAGAGTGCACCTTGTAGAGTGTGGTCAAAATGGTAGGGCAGAGATTTGTATAAATGCACAACCTGATGAGTGAGTTGGGAAGGTAGAGATCTCGGCTTTGGATCAGCAAGGGGAGTTAGAAAAGCTGAAAAAGATTTTACTGTACCGTGATGGAGGAACTGCCTTTTGGCTTTCTTCATAGGACATATCATTATCACTTTTTCACAGCTACACACCTGTCTTCTGTGGGCTGAATTTCATTCTTTCCTCCGACATCCGTTTCTTCTTCTCTTCCATTCCTACAGATTGTAGGTGCTGTTTTGCCCGTTTTCCGCAGAGAATTCCAGTGGCAGCCGAATGCTGATTATTGTTGTGGATATATTTATGGAATTTTTGGGGGATACTTGTTTGTTAGGGGAAATCAAAGTCTGGAAATTTGGGTGGAATATTCTAACTTTAGAACTCTTAAACCTTGATACACACACGTTGGAATTTCTGCGTGTGCCGAACTGTTCTTGCAAACAACCTGATCAACACTTCTCCTACAGTTCTCCCAAGTCTCCAGTGGGATGAGTCTCATCCCTCTCTCTTCTCCCCAGCTCTCCAGTGGGATAGAGTCTTATCCCTCTCTCTTCTCCCAGTCGTCAGTGGGGATAGGTCTTCATCCTTCCTCTCTTCCCCCATCCATCCAGTGAGATGATGTCTTCATCCTCTTCTCTTCTCCCCGTCGATCCAGTGGGATCAGAGTCTTTCTTCTTCCTTCTCCCAGTACTTCCAGTGGATAGAATCTTTTCGTTTTTCTCCCCAGTCCTCCATGTGGATAGAGTCTTCATCCTTCTCTTCTCCCCAAGTCTCAGTGGGATAGTCTTCATCCCTCTCTCCTCTCTTTCCTTTCCATGTCCTTTAGTGAAATCGCCTCTTCACTCTGTATCACACTTGACTATCGCTTCTATTTCATCCCATGACTACTGTATCTTCCTCTCTAGCCTATAATGATCTAACGTGCAGGCTGAGGCTAGCTTGCCCTGCCTGCCTGCCTCTTTACCGAACAGTTTACCCACCTTTTGCAGAAAAATGWATTGAATGTATCGACAGCGTAACTTTTTTCACCACCACCGGCAATCAGAGTTTACCCACTTTTTTTTACCACTACATAACAAGTCTATTCACACCTCTGGGCTTCTCTGTCAGTTTTATGAAGGTTTCAATGCCAGCCTTGTTCCTAGGTAGGACAGAGGTACCCTCTAAGCCTCAGCCTTCAACACTAAAGTGCCCTCCAAGCTCATCAGTAAGCTCAGGGGCCCTGGGTCTGAACCCCTCCCTGTGCAACTGGGTCCTAGACTTCCTGACAGGCTGACCCCAGGTGGTAATTGTGGGCAACAACACCTCCACCATGCTGATCCTCAATACGCGGGCCCCACAGGGGTGTGTGCTCAGCCCCCTCCTATACTCCTTGTTCACCCGTGACTGCGTGGCTATGCATGTCTCCAACTCAACCATCAAGTTTGCTGACAACACAACAGTGGTAGGCCTGATTACCAACAATKACGAGACAGCCTACAGGGAGGAGGTGAGAACCCTCTCCTTCACTGTCAACTAAACAAAGGAGCTGATCGTAGACTACAAGAGACAGCACGCCCCCATCCACATCGCCACGCCCCCATCCACATCGCCACGCCCCCATCCACATCGCGAGGCCGCAGTGGAGAGGGTCAAAAGCTTAAAGTTCCTCGGAGTGCACATCACACAGGGTGGCTGAAGAAATTCAGCCTGGCCCCTAAGAACCTCACAGACTTCTACCATTGACAGCATTCTGTCRGGCTGTGTCACATTCTGGTAYGGCAACTGCACTGCCCGCAACYGCAGGGCTCTCCAAAGGGTGGTGCGGTCAGCCCAACGCATCATCGGGGGCACACTGCCTGCCCTCCAGGACATTTACAGCATCCGGTGTCACAGGAAGGCCAAGAAGATCATCAAGGACCTCAGACACCCAAGCCACGGCCTGTTCACCCCGGTACCATCTAGAAGGTGGCGACAGTGCAGGTGCATCAAAGCTAGGACCAAGAGACAGCTTCTATCTCCGGGCCATCTGACTGTTAAACAGTCATCACTTGCCGGCCTCTGCCCAGTACCCTGCCCCTTAGAGACTGCTGCCCTATGTACAGTATATATACTGTATATATTATGTGTGGTATTGATATTGTATTTATTGCTATATTACGGCACATGTGAGCTAGAAACAAGCATTTCTCTGGACCTGTAATAACATCGCAATCTGTTTACGTGACCAAATAAACTTGGATTTGATTTGATTTCTGATCTATTCGTGTGACCAAGTTATAGGATAAAACATACATTTTGGATTTGAATAGACTCACTCTCAAGAATGTCTCTGGATTGGAGTGGACTGAGGTTCATTAATATTGGATCACTTCACTAAAGTTTGATTGTGTATAAAAGGTATATTACCAGCAACTCTCAGTTAATTCCTCACAGACAGCCATAGCCCTGACCATTAGCCCACAGGTCATTTGGTGACATATTAATCGTAGGATTGTTTGATGAGCAAGTAATCCTACAAAAATCTGACCTTTATTGACAAACTCTCCTTTGTTTTTCTGCCTGACTCTACCTCTGTGAGATCATAGACTTATTTAAATCAGCTTGTCTTCCATCTCCTGTAATGCTGAAAAGCAGATGTAGCTCTTAGATCCTTAGACTCGTAGATTGTGACGTGGTYCATCTTTGCTGCTCTCCTTTAATTACGACCCTCCCCTGGGATGCARCATGGTAGTTAAACAGAAAAATCAGCATTAAAGCAATTATTGGATCAGAATGAATACAATCCTGTCATCTGTAATCATTAGGGGCGGATATGCCTGGGAGAAAAACAGACTCTGACTCTCTGTCTGTCCGTCAGAAGGCAGGAAGCTCAGAAGAACATGGGAGCCTACATTCAGGATTAATGATTCACATGTCTTTCATTCYTTTGTTACTAATTGAGGTAGAGGAAATTGAACAAAAGAAAACGAGGAACAAGAAAAGTACCTTGATCCATCATATAGGCTGCCCAGTTAGCCCCACAACAACCATTGGCCCACCTGTTGACCAGTAACATCTACCCTGCTGGTCCATATCAGTCATCACTAGTCACTGACACCATATTCAGTTCTCYTCTTCRGTTACAGAGTACCAGGAGTAACCAGGACATGTTCAGTATATCATTATGTAGGCCCACTCTGTTGGTTCTGTAGACGCATACTGCAGCTCTCCCTATAGCTGCAGAGTGAGCTGGACCAGGAGTTCTCTTTGTTGCTGTAGTTCTGTTGACACTGTTGGTTCTATCTGGTTCTGTAGTACCACTCCATACTGCCGGTCCCTCCTCCCATATAGCTGCCCATAGACCAGTTTGAGGCTGCTGATGGGAAGAACGGCTCATAATATGCTGCTGGAAATGGAGCGAAGAATGACATAAACACAAGAAAGACGCATTTTGTGTTGTGGTCTATTTTATTAACCGTTCCACTAATTCCGCTCCCGCCATTACCACGAGCCGTCCTCCCCAATTTAAGGTTGCACCAAACCTTCTCTAGCTATAGGAACCATACCCTCTCCTCGCCATATACTACCTATAGACCCATACTCTGTTCTCCTCTCCCTATAGCTAAGTCCTATTAGACCTCATACCCTCTCTCTCCATATAGCTACCTATGAATCTCCATAACTCGTTCTCTCTCTCCCTATAGCTACCTATATGAACCCATACCCTCTCCCTCTCCATATACTACCTATAACCCATACCGCTCTCCTCTCCATATACTGACCTATAGACCCATACTTATCTTACCTCCATATACTACTATAGACTGCCATACTCTGTTCTCTCCTCTCCCTATAAGCTACCTATAACCCAACCCTCTTTCCTCCCATATACTACTATGAGACCCATACCCCTCCTCTCCTATAGCTACCTATAGACCCATACCCTCTCCTCTCAATATACTCCTATAGACCCATACTATCTCCTCTCCATATACTACCTTATAGACGCCATACTCTGTTTCTCTCCTCTCATCATAGCTAACCTAATACGACCCATTACTCGTTCTCTCTTTTTTTTTTATTTTTTTTTTTTATTTAACCTTTATTAACCAGGTAGGCAAATTGAGACCACGTTCTCATTTAACAATTGCGACTGGCCAGATTAAAGCAAAGCAGTTCGACACATATCAACTAACACAATAGTTACCATGGAGTAAAACAAACATATAGTCAATAATACGTGAAAAAAAAAATTAAGTTCTATAACAATGTGAGCAAGGTGAGTGAGATAAGGGAGTGAGGCAAACAAATATATGTATAAAATAAATAAAATAAATAAATAAAAATATAACAGGCCATGGAGGTGGAAGTGATACAACACAGCAAAAAATAAAACAAAAAAAACCTGATGGGTTGGTTTGCAGCGGAAGAAAGTGCAAAGAGAGACAGAAAAATAATGGGGTGCAAAAGGAGCAAAATAAATTAATAAAAATAAATAAGTTAGTAAGAGAGGTAGTTGTTTGGCTAAATTGTAGATGGGTTTATTGTACAGGTGCTAGTAATCTATGAGCTGCTCTGACACTGGTGCTTAAAGCAGTGAGTGAGATAGGTGTTTCCAATTTCAGAGATTTTTTGTAGTTTCGTTCCAGTCTCCATCATATCCTAAGAGACCATACCCTCTCCCGTCCATATAGCTCACCTATAGACCCATAACTATCCCCTCTCCCCTATGCTACCTATTAAATATGACCCATATCTCTGATCTCTCCTCTCCACATAGCTACCTATAGAACCCCATACCCTCTCCTCTCCCTATAGCTACCTATAGACGCCATACTATGCATCTCTCCTCTCCCTATAGCTACCTATAGACCGCATATTAGTCTCTCTCCAATATAAGCTACTATAGACCATACTCTGTTCTCTTCCTCTCCCTATAGCTTACTATAGACCCATACCCTCCACTCTCCACATAGCTACCTATAGACCCATATATCTCCTCTCCATATAGCTGAGCCTATAGACCCATACTCTGTTCTCTCCTCTCCCATATAGCTACCATAGACCCATATCTCTGTTTCCTCCTCTCCCTAATAGCTATCCTATAGACCCATACCCTCTCCTCTCCATAAGCTACCTTATAGACCCATAATCGCTGATCTTCCTATCCACATAGCACTATAGAGACGCGTACTATCTCCTCTCCATATAGCTACCTATAGACCCATACAATATCTCCTCTTCGTCACATAGCTACCTATAGACCCATACTATCTCCTGTCCATATAGCTACCTGAGTATGACCCGATACTATCTCTCTCCAACTATAGGCTACCTATAGACCCATACTATCTCCTCTCGCAATATAGCTCCTATAGACCCATACTTGATGGTCTCCTCTCCCTATAGCTACCTATAGACCCATACTCGCTGATCTCTCCTCCTCCATACAGCTACCTAATAGACGCATACTATCTCCTCTCCATATAGGCTACCTATAGACCCATACATCTATCTCCCTGCCCTATAGCTACTATAGACCCCATACTATCCCTCTCCATAAGCTACCATAGACCCATACTCTGATCTCTCTCTCTCCCTAAGGCTACCTCTAGACCCATGTACTATTCCTCTCCACATAGCACCTATAGACCCATACTATCTCCTCTCCATAATACTACCTATAGAACCCATACTCTGAATCTCTCCTCTCCACATAGCTACCTATAGACCCATACGTCTGATCTTCTCCTCCACATAGCTACCTATAGACCCATACTTCTCTCTCCATATATGCTACCTATAGACGCATAACTATCGCTCCTCCATATAGCTAGCCTATAGACCCATATGATCTGATCTCTCCTCTCCATAATAAGCTTACCTATAGAACCCATAATAGGTCCGGTCCTCTCGCATATAGCTACCTATAGGAGAGCCTAACTATCTCCTCTCCAATAGCTACCTATAGACCCAGTACTCTGATCTTGCTCCTCTCCATACAGCTACTGATAGACCCATACTATCTCCTATCCATATAGTTACTATAGACGCCATACTCTGATCTCTACTCTCCATACAGCTACTAATAGACCCATACTCTGGTCTCTCCTGCTCCATATAGCTACGTAGACCCTACTATCTTCCTCTCCAATATAGCCTACCTATAGGACCCATACTCTGATCTCTCCTCTCCAAATACATCTAACTATGACCATACCTGGACTGTCCTCTCCAATAATAGCTACCTATTAGACCATAATATCTCCCCTCATATACTACCTATAGACCATACTGTGATTCTCCTCTCCATATAGCTACTATAGACCCATATATCTCCTCTCCATATAGCTACTATAGACCATCACTCTGATCTCTCCTCTCCATACAAGCTACCTATAAGACCCCATACTCTGATCTCTCCGGCTCATACAGCTACCTATAGACCCATACTCCGATCTCTCCTTCCATAACAGCCTACCCCTATAGGACCCATACTATCTCCTCTCCATTATAGCTACCTATAGACCCATACTCTGATCTCTCCCTCCATATAGCTACCTATAGACCATACTATCTCTCTCCAGTATAGCTATCCTATAGACCCAACTCTTTCTATTCTCTCCTATAGCTACCTATAGACCCATACTCTGTATTCCTCCTCTCCCATACAGCACATATAGACCATCACTACTCCTCTCCATAGCTACTATAACCCATACTCTGATTCTCCCTTCCTAAGCTACTATAGACCCATACTATCTCTTCTCCATATAGCTACTATAGACCCATACTCTGAACCCCTGTCTCACCATTATGCTACTGTAGACCCATACTATCTCTTCCACATAGTCTACCTATAGGGTGGATTAGGGGGGCGGACCCATACTTCTGGATCTCTTCTCCATACAACACCTGATAGGACCCATACTCTGGGGATCTCCTCTCCATAAGCTCGGATAGGACCATACTCCTGGGTTTCTCCTCTCCATATAGCTACCTATAGGACCCATACTATCTCCTCTCCCTATAGGCTACCTTATGGACCCATACTATCTCATCTCCTATAGGCTACTATAGACCCATACTCTGGACTCTTCCTCTCCTATCATGGGCTACCTATATCACCCTATACTCTGATCCTCTCACTCTCACAAAGGTCTACTATTAGACCCAGTACTATCTCCCTCTCCATATAGCTAGCACTATAGACCGCATTACTACCATCTCCTATAGCTACTATGACCCTACTCTGATCTCTCCTCTCCCTATAGCTGACCTATAGACCCTATACTCTGATCTCTCTGTCCATATAGCCTACCTATAGACCCCATACTCTGATCTCTCCTCTCCATACTAGCTTACCTATAGACCATACTCTTGATTCTCTCCGCTCTGCATATAGCACCTATAGACCCATAACTCTGATCTCTCCTCTCCCTATATGCTACCTATAGACGCCATACTCTGATTTGCTCTCATATAGCTACCTATAGACCCATACTCTGATCTCTCCTCTCCATATAGCTACCTATAGACCCAGTACTAGATCTCTCTCCATTATACCCAATATCTGATCGTCTCCTCTCATACAGCCTACCTATATGACCCATACTCTGATCTCCTCCTCTCATATCAGCTACTATAGACCATTATCTCCTCTCCAGTTATAGCTACCTATAGACGAGATCTGATCTCCTCCTCTCAGCTAGCGCTACCTATAAGACCCATACTATCTCCTCTCCATATAGCTACCTATAGGACCCCAGTACTCGTGATTCTCCTCTCCACTACAGCTATCCTATAGACCCATACTCGCATCTCTCCTTCCATACAGCTACGTATAGACCCATCTCTGATCTGCTCCTCTCCATACAGCTACCTATAACCATTACTATCTCCTCTCCCATATAGCTACCTATAGACGCCATACTCTGTTTCTTTCCTCTCCAACTATAGCTACCTATAGACGCCATACTTGATCTCTCTCTCCATAACAGCTACTATAGGAAAAAAACCCCATAAAAAAAAACCTAAATCTCCTCTCCATAAGCTACCTATAGACCGCTACCTGATCTCGTCCTCTCCATATAGCTACCTATAGACCCATACTATCTCTTCTCCAGTATAGCTACCTATAGACCCTACTCTGGATCTCTCTCTCCATACAGTACTGATAGACCCATACTCTGATCTTGCTCCTCTCCATATAGCTAACCTATAGACCCATACTGGGTATCTCACTCTCCACAATATAGCTTCTATAGGACCATACTATCTGCTCTTGCATAATAGCTACATATAGACCATACCCTGATCTCTCCTGGTCTCCACATAGCTACCTAATAGTACTATAGGGGTGGTAGTTTATGCAAATAGGCGACAGGATGTATTGGGCATGAGTTGTGGGGTTGTTGTGGTGGGTAGATTATACCTAATACAGTGTTGACAGAGCAGGCTTGGAGGAGAACGGGGGGGGGAGGCCGGGAAGAGGATTGACTTTTATTTTTTTTGTAGGCCATTTACTCTGGATTATTCTTCCTCTCCATATAGGGCTACCTATTAGACCCATTACTCTGGGTTCTCTTTCTCTCCATATAGCTACCTTATTATGACATTACTATCTTCCTCCGCCTTATAAGCTACCTTATAGACCCATACTATCTCATCTCTATACGGCTACTATAAACTCATACTCTGATCTCTCCTCTCCCTATACTCCTATATACCCATATCTCTGGATCTCCCTCTCTCACATAGCTACCTATAGACACCATACTATCTCCTCTCCATATAGCTACCTATAGACCCATACTATCTCATCTCCCTATAGGCTACCTATAGGACCCATACTCTGGGATCTCTCTCCTCTCCCTATAGGCTACCTATAACCGCATACTCTGATCTCTCCTCTCCATATAGCTCACCTATAGGAACCATACTCTGATCTCTCCTCTCCAATAGACTTACTAGTAGGACCCATACCTGGGATCTTCTCTCTCCATCACTAGCTACCTATAGCCCCATACTCTGATCTCTCCCTCTCCCTATATGCTACCTATAGACCCATACTCTGGATCTCTCCTCTCCCATATATGCTACCTATAGACCCATACTCTGGATCTCTCCTCTTCATATAGCTACTATAGACCCATATCTGATCTCCCTCTTCATATAGCTACCTATAGACGCCATTACTACTGATTGCTCTCCTCTCCACATAGCTACAATATAGTGACCATACTCTGATTCTCCCTCCCTATAGCTATCCTATTAGACCCATACTCTGGATCTCTCCTCTCAATATATGCCTACCTATAGGACACCATACCTGATCCTCCTCTACCCTATAGCTACCTATAGACACGATATATCTCCTTCCATATGGGCTACCTATAAGCCATACTCTGGAGTCTCTCTCCCCCTATAGCTACCTATAGGACCCATACTATCGTCCTCTCCATATAGCTACCTATTGAACCCATACTCCTGGTCTCTCCTCTCTCATACAGCTACTATAGAACCCATACTCGATCTCTCCTCTCCCTATAGCTACCTATAGACCCATACTATCCG
>NW_019944339.1:113310-116737 GCF_002910315.2 Salvelinus sp. IW2-2015 | reverse complement strand
AACAACTTATAAGTGGTTATCATAATAAATTTCTTAAAGACCTGCTAAATTAAATAATGGATTCTTTGTCATGTGTATATTAAATTGAGTAATTAGACCCGTTAGATTAGAAGGAGACGCTCCAAAGACCCACATTGGCGGCTACTGGTAGTGCCCTAGGGGCCTGCGATGCTAGAATGCTAACCGCTGCTACCAACTGCTGCCCTCTCAGAGGGTCCATAGCGCCTACCAGCAGCTAGCAGACGTGAGCGTGATTGTCAACATGCCATATACTAGCTAACATACTATAGCATGCTATATTGGCCTAAAATCCGTATAGGCATGCTATACTATGCTAACAGCTGCTATAGCATGTATACTATGCTATGCTAACACTATCTTTGTTGCTGGTTCGCTTCACGATCGGTAAAACAGAATATGGCCTTCGCCTGGCCAGCCACATCTTCGTGAAGGACATCTCCCCGAGGAGCCTGGCGGCCAGGGACGGGAACATACAGGAGGGAGCACGTAGTACTGAAGGTGAGAGGAGGGAGGGAGGGAGGAGGAGTAGAGGGAGACGTAGTACTGAAGGTGAAGGAGGGAGGGAGGGAGGGAGGGAGGGAGGGAGGTAGAGGGAGGGAGGAGGAGAGGAGGAGGGGGGCGAGAATGCAGGATACGGGGATGGAAAACAAATTCCTCCATTGTCTTAATTCTAAAAAAAGATTTATAAAGAACATTATATTCTAATTTTACAGTAAGAATGTAATGGAATATAAGAGAATAAAATATAAAGTATATTTCCCCCCTCCAAAAACAATTACTTAGTGTCTTGAGTGCTCACACGTGTGAAACTATGGTTATTCTACAACAACAAAAAATGACAAAAAGTGGTATTTAGAAAAACAGAGCTCTCATCTGTTCATTATTGAGAGTTGTTTGGCACACGCAGGTGTGTTTGAAACCTTAGAATCTGCTCTTTCCGATTGGTCAGATASAGAAACCAAAACGTCTGCATACAACTCTGTAGGAGAATTTGAAAAAGTCTTATTTTATTTTATTTTTTTATTTTTTTAAATATATAAATAAAGTAAAAATACAAAAACACATGCCTTTGTGTCACACAGTCTCATCACTCACCATTTGACAATTGATAATATTGTCACCCATCAGACTATTGTCAATTTTATCTGCTCTTTAGGCTATATCTAGTATTATATGAAGTTTTTCTGTCGTTTTGTTTCATAGCTGATAGCTAATCACACAAAGAACTAAAAAAATCCTATTATATCCCACCTCGCGCMACAACACTGCCTTGGCTGGGGAGCTGTGCTCACTGTGATTGAAGTGTTGAAGATGTATTTTTAGTAGTGCTGAACACAGGCATAAAAAGTCTGTCTWATTTACTTTAAAAGTGAGACTGTCCTTGTGTTTCTTTTGGGCTTATTTTTTTATTGTTTTGTTCACAATGTTTGAGTTTGCTTCAACTGTTAACGAAGACACATCAGCTAGTAGTCAGATTCTCTCACAGGCACACTGTCACGAGGAGAACAGCTCACGTGCCTCGGTAGCTTCCCGCCCTTAAAGGGGCAGCTGAAAATGTTTGTCTCATTATGCTGGTTAAAAGACTCAGGTCACAAAAAAAACGAAATAAAATGGAGCAATATATCACTTCTTACTAGTAATACCTGTATTGTTTAAGAAACGTTAAGAAAACACGCTCATCCTTTTGTTGTTGTTTGTTATTTAAATTTTTGTAATTTTTATTTAACCTTTATTTTAACTAGGCGAGTCATTTAAGAACAAATTATTATTTTGAATGACAGCCCAGGAACGGTGGGTTAATTGCCTTGTTCGGGCGCAGAACGACAGATTTTTTACCTTGTCAGCTCGGGGGATTCGATCTAGCAACCTTTCCGTTACTAGTCCAACGTTCTAACCACTAGACTACCTGCCGCCCAGTTGTTGGTGTACCAACTAGCCAGCAGCAGCCAACCAACCAAACAGCCAACCAACCAGCCAAACAGCCAACCAACCAGCCACGCCAACCAGTCAGCCAACAGTCAGTCAGTTCAGTCAGCCAACCAACAGCCCAGCCAGCCAAACAGCCAACCAACCAGCCAGCCAAACAGTCAGCCAGCCACAGTCAGCCAACCAACCAGCCAGCCAGCCAGACACGCCGCAACCACCAGCCACGCCAGCCACCAACGCAGCCAGCAGCCAGCCAAACAGGCCAACCAACCAAGCAGCAACCAACCACCAGCCAGCCAAACAGCCAGCCAACCAACAGCCAGCCAAACAGCCAGCCAGCCAAACACCAGCCAACCAGCCAGCCAACCAGCCAGCCAGCCAGCCAGCCAACCAACCAAAACAGCCACACCAACCAGCCAAACAGCCAGCCAACCAGCCAGCCCACCAGTCAGCCACAACCAGCTCCCAGCCTCAGTCAGCCAACCAACCAGCCAGCAGCCAAACAGCCAACCAACCAGCCAGCCAACCAGTCAGCCAGCCAACCAGTCAGCCAACCAAACAGACCAGCCAGCCAACAACCAGCCAGCCAGCCAGCCAAACAGCCAACCAACCAGCCAGCCAACCAACCAGTCAGCCAGCCATCCAGCCAGCCAAACAGCCAGCCAACCAACCAGCCAGCCAACCAGCCAGCCAGCCAAACAGCCAGCCAACCAGCCAGCCAGCCAACCAGCCAGCCAAACAGCCAACCAAACAGCCCAGCCAGCCAGCCAGCCAACCAACCAGCAAACAGCCACAGCCAAACCAACACCAAACAGCCGCCAACCAACCAACCAGCCAGCCAACCAGCCAGCCAACAACCAGCCAGCCAAACACCCAGCCAACCACCAGCAGCCAGCCAGCCAGCCAGCCAGCCAACCAGCCAGCCAACCAACCAGCCAGCCAAATAGCCAGCCAACCCAAACCAGCCAGCCAACCAACCAGCCAGCCAGCACCCAATAGCCAGCAACAAGCCACCAACCATCCAGCCAGCCAGCCAGCGCTGCAAACAGCCAGCCAACCAAGCCAGCCAACCAACCAGCCAGCCAGCCAGCCAAACAGTCAGTCAACCACCAGCCAGCCAGCCAGCCAGCCAACCAGTCAGTCAGTCAGCCAGCAGCCAGCCAGCCAACCAGTCAGCCAACCAAACAGCCAGCCAACCCAAACA
Source organism: Salvelinus sp. IW2-2015 (assembly GCF_002910315.2). Classification (NCBI taxonomy): domain Eukaryota; kingdom Metazoa; phylum Chordata; class Actinopteri; order Salmoniformes; family Salmonidae; genus Salvelinus; species Salvelinus sp. IW2-2015. Next base: position 113,586 of record NW_019944339.1, on the reverse strand, counting down.
GCCAAGCCAACCAACCAGCCAGCAAGCCAAACAACCAGCCAGCCAACCAACCAGCCAGCCAGCCCAACCAGTCAGCCAAAACAGCCAGCCAACCAACCAGTCAGCCAACGTCATCTCTTTTCTCCCCAATTCTCTACCGTCTTGAGTCGTCCTATTTAGCTAGCCTAGCTTGCCTACGTGCTACAGAGCAATTATACTAGTTTTAACAGTACATAAGTCATACTTTCACCAACTGTAAAAATAAATCTATCTCTGTCCGAGACAGAAAAGAGCACG
>NW_019944339.1:103941-113285 GCF_002910315.2 Salvelinus sp. IW2-2015 | reverse complement strand
ATTACGCAAAAAAAATCTGAGTGGCTGGTAGGCCAAAAAGTTTGTGTTCAAGACAGATCCCAACTAACCCTGACCCCAACTAGACAACATATATCCTAACTAACCCTAACCAACTAGACAACATATATCCTAACTAACCCTAAACCCTGACTAGACAACATATATCTAACTAACCTAACCCTGACTAGACAACATATATCCTAACTAAACCCTAACCCTGACTAGACAACATATATCCTAACTAACCCTAACCCTGACTAGACAACATAATCCCTAACTAACCCTAACCCACTAGACACATATATCCTAACTAACCCTGACTAGACAACATATATCCTAACTAACCCTAACCCTACCAACTAACCCTGACACGACTAGAACAACATATATCCTAAACTAACCCTAACCCTGACTAGACAACATATATCCTAACTAACCCTAACCCTGACTAGACAACAATATCCTAACTAACCCTAACCCTGACTAGACAACATAATCCTAACTAACCCTAACCCTGACTAGACAACATATACTTCCTAACAACCCTAACCCACTAGGACAACATAATTCCTAACTAAACCTAACCCTGACTAGACAACATTATATAACCTAACTAACCCTAACCCTGACTAAGACAACATATACCTAACTAACCCTAACCCTGACTAGACAACATATATCCTAACTAACCCTGACCCCAAACTAGACAAACATATATCCTAACTAACCCTGACTAGAACACATATATCCTAAAACTGTAACCCTAACCCTGATTAGACAACATATATCCTAAACTAACCCTAACCCTGACTAGACAACATATATCCTAACTAACCCTAACCCTGACTAGACAACATATATCCTAACTAACCTAACCCTGACTAGACAACATATATCCTAACTAACCCTACCCAACCATATATCCTAACTAACCTAACCGACAACAACATACATCTAACTAACCCGAACTAGACAACATATATCCTAACAACCCTAACCCTGACTAGACAAACATATATCCTAACTAATAACCCTAACCCCAACTAGACAACATATATCCTAACTAAACCCTGACTAGACAACATTATATCCTAACTAACCCTAACCCCAACTAGACAACATACTAATCCTAACTAACCTAACCACATAGACCAACATATATCCAACTAACCCTGAACTAGACAACATAATCCTAAACTAAACCCTAGACCTAGACAACATATATCCTAACTAACCCCGACTAGACAACATATATCCTAACAACCCTAACCCTGACTAGACCAACATATATCCTAACTAACCCTAACCCTGACTAGACAACATAATCCAGACTAACCCTAACCCTGACTAGACAACATATTTACTACCTAAATAAACCCTAACCCTGACTAAGACAACATAATACCTAACTACCCTAACCCTGACTAGACAACATATATCCTAACTAACCCTGACCCACTAGACAACATATATCCTAACTAACCCTGACTAGACAACAACATATATCCTAACTAACCCTAAACCCTGATAGACAACATATATCCTAACTAACCTAACCCTGACTAGACAACATATATCCTAACTAACCCTAACCCTGACATAGACAACATATATCCTAACTAACCCTAACCCTACTAGACAACATATATCCTAACTAACCCTGAGCCGACACATATAATCCTAACTAACCCTAACCCTAGACTAGCACGACAACATACATCCTAAAACTAACCCTAACTAGACAACATATATCCTAACTAACCCTAACCCTGACGAGACAACATATATCCTAACTAAGCCCTAACCCACTAGACAACAATATATCACTAACTAACCCTGACTAGACAACATATATCCTAACTAACCCTAACCCCAACTAGACAACATATAAATCCTAACTAACCCATAACCCCAACTAGACAGACATATATATCCTAACAACCCGAAAACCCCCCTGAAACACGGAGGTGGAGGCGTAATGCACGGCGACTAGACAACAATATATCCTAACATAACCTAATCCTATCACTAGACAACATTATATCCTAACTAACCCGACTAGACAACATATATCCAACAACCCTGACTAACAACAATATATCCTAAACTAACCCCAACTAGACAACATATATCCTAACAACCCTAACCCTGACTAGACAACATATATCCTAACTAACCCTAACCCTGACTAACAACAGATTATACCTAACTAACCCAACCCTGACTAGACAACATATATCCTACTAACCTAACCAACTAGCCTAACCTAACTAACCCTAACCCTGACTAGACAACATAATCCTAACATAACCCTAACCCTGACACGAGACAAATATATCCAACTAACCCTAACCCGACTAGAACAACAATATCCTAACTAACCCTACACCCTGACTAGACAACATATATCCTAACTAACCCTAACCCTGATCCCAACTAACCCTGACCGTGTGTTTTATTACTTAATTTTACTTGATGAACTTTACAACGTTTCAGTCCTTAAATGTAAGATCTCATCTCTGCTCAGGTTAGTAGCAGCCAAACCAGACCAACCAAACCAACCAGCCAAACCAACCAACCAGCCAGCCAGACCAAGCCAGTCAGCCAGCCAACACAGCCAAGCCAGCCAGCCAACCAGCCAACCAACCAGCCAGCCAACCATCGAGCCAGCCAACCCAGCCAAAGCCAGCCAACCAGTTAGCCACCAAAAAGCCAGGCCAAACAGCCAAAAAGCCAGCCAAACAGCCCAGCCAACCAACCAGCCAGCCAACCAGTCAGCCAGCCAACCAAGCCAGCCAGCCAACCATCAGCCAGCCAAACAGCCAGCCAGCCACAAACAGCCAGCCAACAGACAGCCCAACCAGCCAGCCAGCCAGCCAAACCAACCAAACAGCCAACCAACAGCCAAACAGCCAACCAACCAGCCAGCCAACCAGTCAGGCAACCCAGTCAGTCAGTCAGTCAGCCAACCAACCAGCGCAGCCAGCCAACACGCCAAACCAAACCAGCAGCCAAACAGTCAGCCAGCCAACAGTCAGCCAACCAACAGCCAGCCAGCCAGACAGACCTGCCAACCACCAGCCAGCCAGCCAACCAACCAGCCAGCCAGCCAGCCAGCCAAACAGCCAACCAACCAAGCCAGCCAACCCAACCATCCAGCCAGCCAAACAGCCAGCCAACCAACCAGCCAGCCAAACAAGCCAGCCAGCCAAACAGCCAGCCAACCAGCCAGCCAACCAGCCAGCCAGCCAGCCAGCCAACCAACCAAACAGCCACACCAACAGCCAAAACAGCCAGCCAAACCAGCGCAGCCAACCAGTCAGCCAAGCCAGTCAAGCAGTCAGCCAACCAACCAGCCAGCCAGCCAAACAGCCAACCAACCAGCCAGCCAACCACTCAGCCAGGCCAACCAGTCAGCCAAACCAACCAGCCAGCCAGCCAACCAACAGCCAGCCAGCCAGCCAAACAGCCAACCACACAGCCAGCCAACCAACCAGTCAGCCAGCCATCCAGCCAGCCAAACAGCCAGCCAACCAACCAGCCAGCCAACCAGCAGCCAGCCAAACAGCCAGCCAACCAGCCAGCCAGCCAACCAGCCAGCCAAACAGCCAACCAACACAGCCAGCCAAGCCAGCCAGCCAACCAACCAGCCAAACAGCCAGCCAGCCAACAAACAGCCAAACAGCCAGCCAACCAACCAACCAGCCAGCCAAACAGCCAGCCAACCAACCAGCCAGCCAAACAACCCAGCCAACCAGACCAGCCAGCCAGCCAGCCAGCCAGCACAGCCAGCCAACCAACCAGCCAGCCAAATAGCCAGCCAACCAACCAGCCAGCCAACCAACCAGCCAGCCAGCCAGCCAAATAGCCAGCCAACCAGCCAGCCAAACCATCCAGCCAGCCAGCCAGCCTGCCAAAACAAGCCAGCCACACCAGCCAGCCAACAACCAGCCAGCCAGCCAGCCAAAACAGTCAGTCAACCAACCAGCCAGCCAGCCAGCCAGCCAACCAGTCAGTCAGTCAGCCAGCCAGCCAGCCAGCCAACCAGTCAGCCAACCAAACAGCCAGCCAACCAAACAGCCAGCCAACCAACCAGCCAGCAAGCCAAACAACCAGCCAGCCAACCAACCAGCCAGCCAGCCAACCAGTCAGCCAAACAGCCAGCCAACCAACCAGTCAGCCAACGTCATCTCTTTTCTCCCCATTTCTCTACCGTCTTGAGTCGTCCTATTTAGCTAGCCTAGCTTGCCTACGTGCTACAGAGCAATTATACTAGTTTAACAAAGTACATAAGTCATACTTTCACCAACTGTAAAAATAAATCTATCTCTTGTCCGAGACAGAAAAGAGCAGACCACGTTTCTGCACTGAACTAGGTTGAATATTTGCTTAATGAAAACTACAACTCCCATTTAGTTCTTGACATTCATTCTATTGTGAATGATTTGATGTCTCTCTAGAGAAACGGCACATTTGGCTCCATCCCAACTTGTGATGCTCACCTTCATTCTTGCGGGACTTGACGAGGGTGACTTTGGCGGCGCGGGGGTTGGTTGAGCGAGCGCCGGTCGGACCGCGGGAGAGACTCCTCTCCCGTGAGCCCGCTGCGTTCCCGCTCTCTTGTCCCGGTCCCGCCTTCCCGTTGCTCCTCCCGCTGCGCGCCGGGCCAGGCCCCTCCCACGCCGCTGTAGGCACTGGGGCCGCTGCGTGTGGAGCGCGTCTCGTATATCTCTTCGTCGTAACTGTCCTCCTCGTCCTCCTCATCTCCGACATGGTCTCCCTCCCCCCAGACGACCCATGGGTACATGCACCTTCCGCTTCCGTCTGATTGTCTGAAGAGGAAGACAACTTTAGCCCATTGTTCATTAGAAATCACCACCAATCTTTCCTTTCCTCATTTCTTCCTCGTTATCTCTCTCCTCTTCTCTCCCTCATCTACGGCTCATACAGGCACGTTAACCCCAAGAGACGACAAGGATACTAGTACATATATAAGTGGTGTAATTAACACCCCAAAACTTCCAGTTATTCTCTCATCTCTCTCTCGCTCTCTACAGGACGTTAGCCCCAAAGAGACAGGATCTAATGGTGCAAGTACCATAGAATGAAGAATGGTTCAGCCTGTAACCTAATCCAAGTATGAGATCCTTCTACTCTGTGTCCAACAGTCTGCCGAGGAAGGTAATGCGCTCAGCTATTGATCTCCAGGTTTAAAGCAGATTAATGGTGACTCCCAGGTCCAGTACATTGAAAATCCTCCAGCTGGTATTAAGAAAAAAAAGGAAATGATGGACCCTAAGGTTTATAGATCCTCAACCCCGAATTCTTACCTAACAAAGAAAAGCAAATAAGAAACAAAAGGACTTAAAGCTTCGAGTTGTTTAAAAATCTTATAGGTTCCTCAACAAATAAGCAACCTACTCAACAATTTTCCGCATTCTTCCACTTCTTCCGCTTGCAGCTGTCCAACTGAGCATGTCGTAAAGGAGCGATAGCTTCCATCCCCCTTGTCCATGGAGTACGGCGCGCCCTATGCAACCAGCGCTGACTCTGTCATTTCACCACGGAAGGAAAGGAGGAGGAGAAGATGACCCGCGAGACTTGTAACAACTACCTGTACAAAAACAAGCCACAGTTACAACTGAAAAAAGTGTTTCTGATCTTAAACATATCCTTTTGTGATCTCATCCGGACAGTGTCGCCAGTCCTCCCATCCGATTTAGAACCACCATCTATGTCATCCCTGGAAGAAAACTGTTGGCCCATAACAATTATTGTTCAACCGCCAAGCTATCCCTCAACTTTATATCGAGAACAAGGAAGCCTGATGTGGTAATTAATCCCCCAAGAGAAGAGGAGCAAAAGAGGAGGAGAAAATAGCAGGACAAAAGAGAGACCACGTTTCTGCACTGAACTAGGTTGAATATTTGCTTAATGAAAACTACAACTCCCATTTAGTTCTTGACATCATTTCTATTGTGAATGATTTGATGTCTCTCTAGAGAAACGGCACATTTGGCTCCATCCCAACTTTGTGATGCTCACCTTCATTCTTGCGGGACTTGACGAGGGTGACTTTGGCGGGCCGCGGGGGTTGGTTGAGYGAGCGCCGGTCGGACCGCGGGGAGAGACTCCTCTCCCGTGAGCCRCTGCGTTCCCGCTCTCTGTCCCGGTCCCGCCTTCCCGTGCTCCTCCCGCTGCGCCGGGCCGAGGCCCCTCCCACGCCGCTGTAGGCACTGGGGCCGCTGCGTGTGGAGCGCGTCTCGTATATCTCTTCGTCGTAACTGTCCTCCTCGTCCTCCTCATGCTCCGACATGGTCTCCCTCTCCCCCAGACGACCCATGGGTACATGCACCTTCCGCTTCCGTCTGATTGTCTGAAGAGGAAGACAACTTTAGCCCATTGTCATTAGATTACACACCAATTTCCTTTCCTCATTTCTTCCTCGTTATCTCTCTCTCTCTCTCTCTCTCTCGCTCTACAGGACGTTAGCCCCAAAGAGACAGGATCTAGTACATAATAAGTGGTGTAATTACACCCCAAACTTCCAGTTATCTCTCTCTCTCTCTCGCTCTCTACAGGACGTTAGCCCCAAAGAGACAGGATCTAGTACATAATAAGTGGTGTAACTTCCAGTTGTCTCTCTCTGTGTCCAGTGGAAGTGGTGAGATATGATCTCCAGGTTTTAGCAGATAATTGGTGACTCCCAGGCGTACTTATGCCTCCAGGTATTAAGATAAAGGAATTGGCCAATTTATATTTAACAGCTGGATTTTATCAGTGCAAAAGAAACATAGAGGACTTTTTTGTTGTTGTTGTTGAAATCTTAGGTTCCTCAAAATGATACTCACAATTTTTGCATTCTTGCCACTTTTSCGTAGCTGCTGGACTGCGTAGGCGTGTTCCACGTTGTCCATGGAGACGGCGTTGACCATCGTGACTCTGTCATTCTCCCTGGAAGGAAAGAGGAGAGAGAGACCCCCCCCCCTCCTCCTCTCTATTTCTTGTCTGTCCATGTCACTTCACCTAATGTAGAAACTGTTAAAAACTATCTTACTATATGTCACTGTTTGAGGGGATAAACGGTTGCAAGGTACCTATGTTATGAGGTTATCACTTAGGCTATCTCAGAGTTTAGCTCTTCACAGAGACATCTCACTTGTTTAATAGTAGCTAACTCGCTAGCTGTTTATAGTAGCTAACTCGCTAGCTGTTTAATAGTAGCTAACTCGTAGTTGTTTAATAGTAGCTAACTCGCTAGTTGTTTAATAGTAGCTAACTGCGCTAGCTGTTAATTAGTAGCTAGCTGTTTAATAGTAGCTAACTCGCTAGCTGTTTAATAATAGCTAACTCGCTAGCTGTTCTCAATAGTAGCTAACTGCTAGTTGTTAATAGTAGCTAACTGCTGTTTAATATAGCTAACTCGCTAGTGTTCATAGTAGCTAACTCGCTAGCTGTTTAATAGTAGCTAAATCGCTAGCTGTTAATAGTAGCTAACTCGCTAGCTGTTTAATAGTAGCTAACTCGCTAGCTGTTTAATAGTAGCTAACTCGCTACTGTTAAAGTGTCTAATCGCTAGCTGTTTAATAGTAGCTAACTCGCTAGCTGTTTAATAGTAGCTAACTCGCTAGCTGTTTAATAGTAGCTAACCGTCGCTAGCTGTTTATAGTAGCTAACTCGCTAGTTGTTTAATAGTAGCTAACTCGCTAGCTGTTTAATAGTAGCTAGCTGTTTAATAGTAGCTGACTCGCTAGCTGTTTAATAGTAGCTAACTCGCTAGCTGTTAATAGTAGCTAACTCGCTAGTGTTTAATAGTAGCTAACTCGCTAGCTGTTTAATAGTGCTAGCTGTTTAATAGTAGCTAACTCGCTAGCTGTTTAATAGTAGCTAACTCGCTAGCTGTTTAATAGTAGCTAGCTGTTTAAATAGTAGCTAACTCGCTAGCTGTTTTACTAGTGAGGATAACAGTTATTATTCTAACATGCCTCTCTCTCTCTCTCTCTCTCAATCTATCTGTGTGTGTCTCTCTCTCTCTCTATCTGTGTGTCTCTCTCTCTCAATCCTTATGTGTGTGTGTCTCTCTCTCTCTCTATCTGTGTCTCCTCTCTCTATCTGTCTGTGTGTTCTCTCTCTCTCGCTGTTCTCTCTTTCTCTCTCACTCACTGTCTCTCTCTTTCTCTCTCACTCACTGTCTCTCTCTTTCTCTCTACTCACTGTCTCTCTGTCTCCCACTCTAACTCTCTCTCTCTCTCTCTCTCTCTCTCTGTCTCTCTGTCTCTCTGTCTCCCACTCTAACTCTCTCTCTCTCGTTGTTGTGAATGCTATAGTGTTCTGATGCTAGTCTCTGTGTCTCTCTCTGGTTTCTGTATCACCAGGCACCAGGGTAGACCGTTAACACCCCCTTTAACATCTCTGTATCACCAGGGTACACCGTTAACACCCCTTTAACATCTCTGTAGCACCAGGCACCAGGGTAGACCGTTAACACCCCTTTAACATCTCTGTATCACCAGGGTAGACCCACTTAACATCCCCTTTAAAATCTCTGTTCACAGGCACACAGGGTAGACGGTTAACACCCTCTTTAACATCTCTGTATCACGCAGGGTAGACAGTTAACATGCCCTTTAACATCTCTGTATCACACGGCACCAGGGTAGACAGTTAACACCCCCTTTAAACATCTCTGTATCACCAGGCACCGGGGTTTGGCTTTGGGATAGCCATCTCAGGAGGTCGGGATAACCCTCATTTCCAGAGTGGTGAGACCTCCCATCGTCATCTCGGACGTCTTGAAGGGAGGGCCAGCCGAGGGCCTACTGCAGTAAGATCTCCTCTCTCTCCTCTCCTCTCCTCTCCTCTCCTCTCCTCTCTCTCTCTCCTCTCCTCTCCTCTCCTCTCCTCTCCTCTCCTCTCCTCTCCCTCCCCTCCCCTCTCTGGGATTAATTACCACATCGGCTTCCTTGGTTTGAATATATCTGAGGGATGTGGCTTGGAACAAATGTACCGTTCTCAGATGAATAGATGGTTCTATGGATGGGAGGACTGACAGTCCATGAGATCAAAATGATAGTATTAATAAAACATTTTTAGTTATACATGGTTGTTTACGGTGTTTTTACAAGTCTCTCTCTCTCTCTCTTTCCTTCCAGGGAGAATGACAGAGTCACGATGGTCAACGCCGTCTCCATGGACAACGTGGAACACGCCTACGCAGTCCAGCAGCTACGCAAAGGTGGCAAGAATGCAAAAATTGTGAGTATCATTTTGAGGAACCTAAGATTTCAACAACAACAACAAAAAGTCCTCTATGTTTCTTTTGCACTGATAAAATCCAGCTGTTT
>NW_019944339.1:100213-101553 GCF_002910315.2 Salvelinus sp. IW2-2015 | reverse complement strand
CTCCTCTCTTTCTCCTCTCCCTCCTCTTCTCCTCTCTCTTGGGATTAATTACCACATCGGCTTCCTTGGTTTGAATAATCTGAGGGATGTGGCTTGGAACAAAATGTTACCGTTCTCAGAGAATAGATGGTTCTATGGATGGGAGGACTGACAGTCCATGAGATCAAAAATGATAGTATTAATAAAACATTTTTAGTTATACAATGTGGTTGTTACGGTGTTTTTACAAGTCCTCTCGTTCTCTCGGGGGGCTAGACAAAGTGTGATTTGTACAGACAATCCATGGTTGTTGTGTTCATACGCCCGACCTTGACGGAAGGTCAAGTTGTGACATTTTGTTCCACCGCCCTGGTGAAAGCCCAATGTTAAGGAGAAAACAAAGCGTCCTATCTTCCTCTGACCACAGAACATTGACCATTTTCTAATTCATTTCAAGACGATTTTTTTTACACGTTGAATCATCACTGTTTTCGTCGGCAACCAGCAGGTGATCTACTGTGCATGTCCGACGGTCATAAAACATGTGTCTTATCCTTTATACAGAGGAGAACCCTGTGACACCTAAGGCGATGGATCTCATGCGTCCCGACCGAAACAGTTTGGAAGAGTTTGTGTAAACAGGGTCTTCAGAAAGTATTCAAACCCCTTTGACTTTTTCCACATTTTGTTACGTTACAGCCTTGTTCTAAAAAAAAAAAATGTTTTTTGTTGATTTAATCCATTTTAAAATAAGGCTTTAACGTAACAAAATGTGGAAAAAGTCAAAGGGGTTTGAATACTTTCCAACGGCACTTGTTTACTATGATGTCATTTTCTGATGTTTTTATTTGCTTTGGACTTCGGTAAGTGTTTTTTTGTTGTTGGGCTGTTTAGGCACACAACATCTTTTCTCAAGGCAAGCGGAAGTCCACACCCTGTCGTTAGTGATTGGTTAACAGTTGGGATTATTCAATAAAGTATTTGTTGTCATTCAACGATTGAGAAATACTGCACCCAAACATCTTAGTTAGATTTAAAATGCGCGACTAAGATCTATTATTACGGCAATTATTTTTAAAAAAATGAATGACAGATTTCTTGACTTATGTATTTTGAGGAAGTGTATACTGGCTACGGTGTCTCAAAATGGACAAACAGTACTATTGCCGCATTTTTTCTCTTTTTACATCGAAGGTCTTTTAAGGGAGTATGCGAGCACACTCGTTCGGCTGACGCTTATACTCTCTCCTGACTTCTATTTTACCTGGGTCATGTTCATTAGGGTAAACTTTAGAGAGACAGAGAGAGAGACAGAGACAGAGAGACAGAGAGAGAGAGAGACAGAGAGAGAGAGAGAGAGA
>NW_019944339.1:95413-100188 GCF_002910315.2 Salvelinus sp. IW2-2015 | reverse complement strand
AAACAGCTGGATTTTTATCAGTGCAAAAGAAACATAGAGGACTTTTTTGTTGTTGTTGTTGAAATCTTAGGTTCCTCAAATGATACTCACAATTTTTTGCATTTCTTGCCACCTTTGCGTAGCTGCTGGACTGCGTAGGCGTGTTCCACGTTGTCCATGGAGACGCGTTGACCATCGTGACTCTGTCATTCTCCCTGGAAGGAAAGAGGAGAGAGAGACTTGTAAAAACACCGTAAACAACCATGTATAACTAAAATGTTTTATTAATACTATCATTTTGACTCATGGACTGTCAGTCCTCCCCCATCCATAGAACCATCATATTCATCTGAGAACGGGTACATTTGTTCCAAGCCACATCCCTCAGATATATCTCAAACCAAGGAAGCGATGTGGTAATTAATCCCAGAGAGGGAGGGGAGGAGAGGAGAGGAGAGGAGAGGAGAGGAGAGGAGAGGAGAGGAGAGAGAGAGAGGAGAGGAGAAGGAGAGGAGAGGAGAGGAGAGAGAGGATCTTACTGCAGTAGGCCCTCGGCTGGCCCTCCCTTCAAAGACTCCGAGATGACGATGGGAGGTCTCACCACTCTGGAAATGAGGGTTATCCCGACCTCCTGAGATGGCTATCCCAAAGCCCAAACCCCGGTGCTGGTGATACAGAGATGTTTAAAGCGGGGTGTTACTGTCTACCCTGGTGCCATGGATACAGAGATGTTAAAGGGCATGTTAACTGTCTACCCTGCGTGATACAGAGATGTTAAGAGGGTGTTAACCGTCTACCCTGTGGCCTGTGATACAGAGATTTTAAAGGGGATGTTAAGTGGGTCTACCCTGGTGACTACAGAGATGTTAAAAGGGGTGTTAACGGTCACCTGGTGCCTGGTGCTACAGAGATGTTAAAGGGGTGTTAACGGTGTACCCTGGGTGATACAGAGATGTTAAAGGGGTGTTAACGGTCTTACCCTGGTGCCTGCGTGATACAGAAACCAGAGAGAGACACAGAGACTAGCATCAGAACACATATAGCATTCACAACAACGAGAGAGAGAGAGTTAGAGTGGAGACAGAGAGACAGAGAGACAAGAGAGAGAGAGAAGAGAGAGAGAGTTAGAGTGGGAGACAGAGAGACAGTGAGTAGAGAGAAAGAGAGAGACAGTGAGTGAGAGAGAAAGAGAGAGACAGTGAGTGAGAGAGAAAAGAGACACAGCGAAGAGAGAGAGAACACACAGACAGATAGAGAGGAGACACAGATAGAGAGAGAGGAAACACACACACATAAGGATTGAGAGAGAGAGACACACAGATAGAGCAGAGAGAGACACACACAGATAGATTGAGAGAGATGAGAGAGAGAGAGGCAATGTTAGAATAATAACTGTTTATCCTCACTAGTTAAAACAGCTAGCGAGTTAGCTACTATTTAAACAGCTAGCTACTATTAACAGCAGCGAGTTAGCTACTATTAAAACAAGCTAGCGAGTTAGCTACTATAAACAGCTAGCGACTATTAACAGCTAGCGAGTTAGCTACATTAAACCTAGGAGTTCAGCTACTATTAACAGCTACATTAGTACTTTAAACAGCTAGCGAGTCAAGCTACTATTAAACAGCTAGCGTTAGCATACTATTAAACAGCTAGCGAGTTAGCTACTATTAAACACTAGCGAGTTAGCTAACTATGAAACAGCTAGCGACGGTTAGCTACTATTAAAACACTAGCGAGTTAGCTACTATTAAACAGCCTAGCGAGTTAGCTACTATTAAACAGCTAGCGATTAGACGACTATTAACAGTAGCGAGGTTAGCTACTATTAAACAGCTACCGAGTTAGCTACTATTAAACAAGCTAGCGAGTTAGCTACTATTAACAGCTAGCGAATTAGCTACTATTAAACAGCTTAGCGATTAGCTACTATTGAACACTTAGCGAGTTAGCTATATTAAACAAACTAGCGAGTTAGCCTACTATTAACAACTAGCAGTTAGCTACTATTGAAACAGCTAGCGAGTAGCTATTATTAAACGCTAGCGAGTTTAGCTACATTAAACAGCTAGCTACTAATTAACAGCTAGCGCAGTTAGCTATATTAAACACTAGCGAGTTAGCACTATTAAACAACTACGAGTTAGCTACTATTGAAACAGCTAGCTGACAGTTAGCTACTATAAACAGCTAGCGAGTTAGCTACTATTAAACAAGTGAGATGTCTCTGCTGAAGAGCTAAACTCTGGATAGCACTAAGTGATAACCTCATACATAGGTACCTTGCAACCGTTTATCCCCCTCAAACAGTGACATATAGTAAGATAGTTTTTAACAGTTCTACATTAGGTGAAGTGACATGGACAGACAAGGAAATAGGAGAGGAGGGGGGGGGGGGGGGGGCTAGACAAAGTGTGATTTGTACAGACAATCCATGGTTGTTGTGTTCATACGCCCGACCTTGACGGAAGGTCAAGTTGTGACATTTTGTTCCACCGCCCTGGTAAGCCCAATGTTAAGAGGAAACAAAGCTCCTACTTCCTCTGACCACAGAACATTGACCATTTCTATTCATTCAAGACGATTTTTTTTACACGTTGAAGCATCACTGTTTTTCGTCGCAACCAGCAGGTGATCTACTGTGCATGGTCGACGGTCATAAAACATGCTGTCTTATCCTTTATACAGAGGAGAACCCTGTGACACCTAAGGCGATGGATCTCATGCGTCCCGAGCCGAAACAGTTTGGAAGAGTTTGGTGTAAACAGGGTCTTCAGAAAGTATTCAAACCCCTTTGACTTTTTCCACAATTTTGTTACGTTACCAGCCGTGTCTAAAAAAAAAAAATGTTTTTGTTGATTTAATCCATTTTAAAATAAGGCTTTAACGTAACAAAATGTGGAAAAAGTCAAAGGGTGTTTGAATACTTTCCAACGGCACTTGTGTTACTATGATGTCATTTTCTGATGTTTTTATTTGCTTTGGACTTCGGTAAGTGTTTTTTTTGGTTGGTGTTTAGGCACACAACATCTTTTCTCAGGCAAGCGGAAGTCCACACCCTGTCGTTAGTGATTGGTTAACAGTGGGATAATTCAATAAAGTATTTGTTTGTCATTCAACGATTGAGAATACGCCACCCAACATCTTAGTTAGATTTAAATGCGCGAACTAAGATCTATTATTACGGCAATTATTTTTTAAAAAATGAATGACAGATTTCTTGACTTATGTATTTGAGGAAGTGTATACTGGCTACGGTGTCTCAAATGGACAAACAGTACTATTCCGCATTTTTTCTCTTTTTACATCGAAGGTCTTTTAAGGAGTATGCGAGCACACTCGTTCGGCTGACGCTTATACTCTCTCCTGACTTCTATTTTACCTGGGTTCATGTTCATTAGGGTAAACTTTAGAGAAGACAGAGCAGAGAGACAGAGACAGAGAGACAGAGAGAGAGAGAGACAGAGAGAGAGAGAGAGAGACAGAGAGAGAGAGAGAGAGAGAGAGAGAGAGAGAGAAGAGACAGAGAGAGAGAGACAGAACAGAGAGAGAGAGAAGAGAGAAGAGACAGCAGAGAGAGAGACAGAGCATGCAAGAGCGCAGAGAGAGACAGAGACAGAGACGCAGAGAGAGAGAGAGACAGAGAGAGAGAGAGCGAGAGACACTAGCCCAAGCCAATGGCATGTACCAGATGCTCAGCAGGCTCTGCTCACACTTACTGGTCTGAGGCCAAACCACACGACCAACAACATTGGACACTTTATGGAACACAAAGCCTTCACTATATCATCCTGGAATATCCAAGGCCTGAGGTCATCTGCCTTTGGCCTAAAGAGCAGGAACCCGGACTTCACCAAAGAAATCAGAAATACAGACATTGTCATCCTGCAAGAAACCTGGTATAGAGGAGACGGACCCACTGGTTTCCCTCTAGGTTACAGAGAGCTGGTAGTCCCATCCACCAAACTACCATGTGTGAAACAGGGAAGGGACTCAGGGGGAATGCTAATTTGGTATAGAGCTGACCTAACTCACTCTATTAAATTAATCAAAACAGGAACATTTTACATTTGGCTAGAAATTCTAAAGGAAATTATCTTAACAGAGAAAAATGTCCTCCTGTGTGATACCTATATCCCCCACTAGAATGAACTACTTTATCCCCCACTACTTTAATGAAGACAGCTTCTCCATCCTGGAGGGGGATATCAATCATTTCCAGGCCCAGGGACATGTACTAGTCTGTGGTGACCTAAATGCCAGGTCTGGACAAGAACCTGACACCCTCAGCACACAGGGGGACAAACACCTGCCTGCAGGTGACAGCATTCCCTCCCCCATATGCCCCCCTAGGCAAAATTATGACAACATAACCAACAAAAATGGGTCACAACTCCTGCAGTTCTGTCGCACGCTGGGTATGTAACATAGTCAATGGTAGGCTTCGAGGGGACTCCTATGGTAGGTACACCTATAGCTCATCTCTTGGCAGTAGTACTGTAGACTACTTTATCACTGACCTCAACCCAGAGTCTCTCAGAGCGTTCACAGTCAGCCCACTGACACCCCTATCAGATCACAGCAAAATCACAGTCTACTTGAACAGAGCAATACTCAACCATGAGGCATCAAAGCCAAAGGAACTGAGTAACATTAAGAAATGCTATAGATGAAAGGAATGTAGTTTGGAAACCTACCAAAAAACAATTAGGCAACAACAAATCCAATCCCTTTTAGACAATTTCCTGGGTAAAACGTTCCACTGTAATAGTGAAGGTGTAAACTTGGCAGTAGAA